>NW_010565625.1:0-22426 GCF_000687285.1 Phaethon lepturus
GTGTGGATGTGGCGCTTCAAGATATGGTTTAAGGAACATCGTGGCGCTGGACTTGATGATCTTGAAGGTCCTTTCCAACCTTAGTGATTCTGTGATTCTGTGATTCTGTGATACTTAAACTACAGCTCAAAGGGGCAATGAGACTGGGTGGGAAAATGCAATGTCCTGCTGAGCAGAATTGTACAGCATGTCCAGATGTTTGCCCTTTGACAAAAAAATGGCACAGTTGTTCAAAAGCTTCTCTGCTCCCCTCAAATCTCCCCGGTTTCTACATTTGACCTCCACCTTGGGATGTAAGGAACTGCTGAAACGTCAGAAGTCCCTGCAGAGAATGGATCCAGGTTTTGCTCAGTGCCACGCTCTGCCACTGCTGGTAGAGGATCTGCAGCCCTGTAGCACATCTGGACAACATTGCCAAGAGAAACCAGCCTCTTCCTGCGGCTGGGAACAGCATCTGAAGCAAGACCACCCCGAATCCAAGCCCGGACCCCTCCATTTGGTACCAGACCCTTGCTTTCCATGGCTCTCTGCCCTTCCTAGAAAAATCTGCCAGCAGCTCTCTGCAGCAAAGCTTCTCACAAGATCCCTTCCCCTTTCATACTGGCTGCAAAGAGCTCCTCTTCATAGCAGGGGCTTGATTTTTCCCCAAAGCTGCAAGATGCAGAGCAGGAGCATCCAGGACAGCCCTGCCCAACCTGTGCAGCCACTGCCCCATCACTACCCGTGGCCACCCCGGCGCACGGGAAAAACCTTTATCCTCTGTGCAAGCAGGTTCCCCATCCATTTCCCAAGCTTTGCCGGCGGGCGAGTGGCGTAGCCCGACACAACAGCAATGACAGCCAATTACCGGCTTTAAAAATTACCCTCCAAGGCGAGTGGGCTGCCCAGCTGCTGTCAGACTGATTTTGGGTTAGGCTGGAAATTGTCAGCCGGCTGACAGAGCCCCTGGTTAGTCCCTGCCGCCTGGGGAGGATGTGCCAGCGCTCCCCACTCCCCACGCACCACTCGCCTTTTATTCCCAGCCCCAGCGTTCGGCAGGAGGTTGTGGAGGGGATTGGAGGGGAAATGCACAACGCCTTGCCGGCCACACTGGGGAGAGCAACCGAGCAGGGAGAAAAACCTCCCTTCTGCCTGCAGCCAGGGCCAGCCAGTGCTGGGCAAGTGCCGGGGAGCCTGAAAGCAGGGGAAGAGCCGAGGGCCGGTGGGAGGGAAGGGGGCATGGGCAGAAACGGCACAGTGGGCTGTAGCCACGGGCAAGCAGAGTGAGGTGGGGTAGAGCAGCATGGGCAAGGCTGCAGCAGCCACAGAGCCAGGGCCCCCCGGCAGCCAGAGCCAAGGAGCGGGGTACAGGGATGTGTTGGCACAAAGCTCAGCATCAGCCCTAAAATGCAGGTGACAGCAGTGCCGTTGGACACCGTGTGAAAGGGAGCACCAGGGGTGCTTCACCGGGCATGAGAGACAACGTGGGAAGGGGCTGAACCCACGGATGTGGGCAAACGACCCTTGTCGAACAGGGTTTCCCAGGAGGGGAGTTTGGGGCACCATGGGGGGAGCCGGGGCATCAAAGGCATTTGGGATGGAGATGCTGAGGGTAGAGCCACGAGAAGGGTACATGCCTCGCGACATGGAGACAAGCACCAAGCCTGTTAACCCTCAGGGTTTAGGGTGCCGCACCAGCTGTGGAGGGAGCCCATGCAAGGACAGGGCAGCCCTGTCATTGTCACCCACCTCCAGCCGGTGCCAGCACCCCTCCACTGTCCCCTGCCCCAGCCCCAGCAGCAGCCACATGTCACATTTGCCATGTGGGGACTTCCATTTCAGACACTGTGATTCAACTTTTCTCTCCAGATAAAGTTATTAAGGCAAATTTGATCAAAATGACACATGGATTACAGTGTGTGTTGCAGACTCTAATTCTGTTTACTGTTCTGGGGGAATGGGCAATTATTACAAAAGCCGGGACAGAGTGTTTTTAATAACATTTCTTGTTAAGATTTAATTACAGGAAATTGTATTTTCTTAATCACTGAAAACTCAACTGCCTGGGAATTTTTTTTATATAATTTCGTTTGCAGTTTATTAAATCCTTAGGTTATTCCTTTTCTGAGGCTTTGTTTTAGTCACTCACTAAGTGCTTCTTAACGTGTAGGAGCAGATTGCTCGGAAGCACAAAGAAACTAAAGGGAGCAGACTATGGGAGGCAGGGCTGGCCTTTGACAAAGCAGATTTCTGAGTAGGATTTAGACATCCTAAGGTATCCTTTAAAAAAAGAAAAAATATATTGAATTCTACCACTTTCCCCTCCAAGACCTGCGTAGCCTGCAGCCCGACTGATGCTGGTACCTATGCCTTCCACAGCTGCTCCCCCGTTTCCTTCACTCCCTGGTGGACACCTCTGAAGTAGGGGTGATTCGGAGGACTACCCAAAATAAGGGGCAACTTCTAAAACAACATCTCAGAGCAGGGGGATGAATGACCAGAGAGAGCGAAAGGAGGCCCCGAAATAGATGATAGGGAAGAGGAAAGAAGGGGGTGAATGACCCGGTGGCCTGAGCATCAGTGCTCCCCGAGCTGAGCTGTCACCTCACAGACCGGCTGGGTCACCATTCCCTACCCCTGAGGGGTGAATGGGCACGTCAGAGCACCATTCCCAAAGAGGGGTGCCAGATCTTGGCACCCAAACTGATGCAGAGGTTTCCAGGTCAAAGCATCAGGCTTGGCGGGGCTGCCAAGCACCCTCTCCCTCTCTGGGTACCGGCACAGGGAGGTGCTGGTGAGGAGAGAGGATGGTCCTTGCGTGGGGCCAGGACTTCTCCCCAGCTGCTACGGCAGCTGTATCACTGTTTCAGTGCTGCGACTGTTGGAGGGAAGAACAGCTGATCCAAACGGAGCCGAGCAAGGAATGCAGCCGCTTTGACTAACCAGGGTGGCAGGTCTCCCAGCCAAGGGCTCCCCATCCGTGGGCTCTGCCCCCAGCCCCTCGCCGGGGTGCGGAGGGGAACAAGGCTGCTGAAAGCAGTGAGAGAGATGATTGTGCTGCTCAAGACCAGACTATCTCTGGCTGGCGTGCAACGTGGCCTCTCTTTGTGCACAGGGCTAATGCTGGAAGGACACAAGACCCCAGGGGAGGTGAGCGGCCACCGCCATCGCTGCTGCTCGCCGAAGGGGGCACAGATGCTTTCCACCTGCCCGCAGCCCTTCAGAAAGCAGCTCAGTCCCATCGGCCGACCGCCTTCTCTCTCTCCTGATGCACATGGAAGGGAGAATGGGCATATCTTCACCTCGTCCCCAGTTTGGGGTGAGGTGCTCAAGCCCCGTGAGCAGCACGGCCAGCCGGGGATCTTACCTCTTTGCCGGGTGCCAGCAGAGCAAGGATCCCATGGGGGCATGGGGAGCTGCCATACCAGCAGCCCAGCGCAGCTGGAGTCTTGCCCAGCCCTTCTTCAAGCCTGCAGAGTAAGGACCTCCTGAGCAGCTTGTGCCTTAACTCTGGCCTGGCATTTCAGGACAGGAGATGTATCTGGTGAGGTCTCACTCTCTTTGCTAAAGATGAAGATGTAGGGTGACATGTGAGTCCAGATAATTTGCAAATCCTAAAAATGATGGGCAATCCACAGCCTGCAAGGTGAACACAGCCTAAGCCTGCCCTTAGACTTGCCAGGGTCTGAGTTAGACTGGGTAGATTTCAGTGCATTTGCCAAAGCCAGAGATATTTGTTGCCTCTTCTGATACCAAAATTAGATGGGGGAGCATCAAATGAATGTAGGAAGTGGCTGGTCCAAAGCAAACAAGAAAAGGTGGTTCTTCATGCAGTGCTTCATAAAATTGTAGGACTCCTTGCCACAGGGTGTTGGGGATGCTCAACATGAATATGGATTCAAAAGGTGGTGGACCAAAGTCAAGGAAGACAAGCCTATTGATGGCTTAGCCAAGCAGCTCTGGTCAAGGAGTCCTTGAGCTGCAGATTGCTGGGATCTGAGAGAGTATTTTGGAGAAGCTGCACTGCACACTTGCCCTCTTCTCGCACTCTTCCCAGGCACGCACCACCAGTCACTGGGATGCTGAGCTGGACGGGGATTTGGCTGGATCCTGTACACCTGTATGGGACATGAACCCGTATACCTGCAGGGCATGCATGCCCTGTTGTGCCTCCTCCACAGCAGCTGCCACTAGAGCACACGCCATCAGCTCTGCTCTGCTGGTTGCTCCTGCGCTTCAATCTCCGTGGGAGCCATAAATCCTCGCAGGCCTGGGACAGGCAGGACGACCAAAAATCCCTCAGCTCCAGAATTTGAGCTGAGGCAGAAGTGGCAAATTCATCAAACCAGCCAGGTTCTCCTCTTGGGCAGCCCAGCCTGACAGCCCCGTTGTCCCCGCTGCATTCTGCAGGACATCCATGACTTACGCCCCTGGCAGGGAGCACTGAGACAACTGCATGGAGGAGGGCAGAGGGGTTTCTTCCATGCCCTGCTTGCTGCAGGTGGCACTGCCAAGTCCTCTGGCCTTGTAACTATTTGCACTCCCTTCAACATAATGCTACTCCCCCTCCAGCAGTCAGGCTTGGCTGCTTTGACACGTAGAGGTAGGGGAGAGGAGGGCTAACCCCTCCGTCCCAACCTTTGCTGGATACTTTGCTTAGTGCTAAGACCTTTGGCTACCACCATTTTAGGACAGGGCCATAGTTTTATAACAGCATCCCCATTACACTTGCCTCTGATTATTCTGAGCACCATCAGCCTCAGTTCAGGGCTCACAGCTCTGTCCCTGCTCCAGGACAGTGACAATCAGTGACTTGCCAGTTTCCCCAAAACACTGTACCCTTCATTTCAGGACATAAGCATTGAAAAGAAACAATACCTACAAACAAACATGCCAAACACTCATGCCAAGCCTGTCATGTAGGGCTGATCAGCCCTAGCAGATCCTGGTCAGGTCTGCCATGAATATGTCAGTCCTCTGTTCCAGCTCTGGCTGTGTGTTTTCCAGTCAGGGCTGTTTCTTTAAACCCATCACCATTTTTGTCTGGTTTCTTAAACCACGGTAAGTGATTTCTTCCATGAGAAATTTCTCCTGTGTTTGCAGATTAGAGGCTTCTATTAATTAAACAAGGCAAACTTATTTGGGAGGGGCACAGAGAGAGAAGGAGGCAGAGCCCCACCATCCCCATTACCTGCTGCAGGTGGTAGGAGGGGAGGACAGCTATGCACCAGCCTAACTCCCTCCCTGGCTGCAGCCTGCTGCCCCACTTCCTTCCCTCGGCCCCCCACTCTGTCCATCCCATGGGGCTGAGGAGCCCAATGATACGTGGCACTGAGAGCACCGATGCAAGAGTCTCTCCAGTCGCTCTGCCTGTGCCTGGCACAGATCACATATCAGCGTAATCGTCTTTGAAGTTTCCTTCCTTCTGAGGTCTTGCATCTGTCACAGAGGAATATTTCCCATCTGCTGGGATTTACTCCGGGTTCCCAGGACCCAGGTGATTCTTCCCTACCCACCCTCGACCAAGAGCAGTCACATCAATCTCTAACCTGGCTTCAACTGGTATCCCCAGGGCAAGACCTGTCGCAGGGAGCGCGTGGGCTTGCACACCATGAGTTTCAGCTGGTAACTGCAGACTACATTGCAGAGGCCATGGCAATCTAGGGTTATAAAAGGTATGCCCGCTGCCCGCAGACATGGAGCTAGTGAGGTCCTGTAACCCAAGAGGGTGGGCACACACAATGCTGAAGAAGGGCAGGCTTCCTTGTGGGATGCTCTGGGACACACTGGGAGTGCAATACCTGCAAACTTTTTGACTCCCTAAGACGGAAGGATGACATTAGGAACAGCCATGTTTTCAGACCAGGCACCACCCGCCAGTATGGGGCCAGTGCTGAGGAACCCACTAGCACAGGCAATGCAACAAGGACATGCTGCCCGCACAGAAGGTCGGCAATGATTTTCAACAAACTCTTAACTCTACCAGGTTTAGTTGCAGTGACCTTTTAGCACCCATCCCAATCCATCCCAGCTAGCTGGTTCCTCAAGATGCACTGCCAGACATCAGAGATCAGGCTCCATGCCTGTATCTTTGCTTTATGGAGCCCAGGGAGGAAAGAGAAGTCCGCCTGAGAGTGCAGCCTCCTCCAGATGCTCGGGACTTGTGGGCTTCCCTCTGTGAAAAGCCTTGCTGGGAGACTGCAGGCATGCAGCAACATCTACAGAAATTCAGGGTGTACTGCAAGCTGTACAGAGAGAAGCAGAGCCAGCAGCAACCGGGAGCCAAATTGTCGCTCTTTCAATATACATCAGCTTTCCACATCACCACCTTCCCATGGCAGCCAGAAATGTGAGAGACACATCTCAAGCACTGCGCAGTAATTAGAAAAGGCGAAATTCGGGTTTGTTTCCATATTTTGCGTATCAAAGCTCTGAAGCGAGGGAGGCTTTGGTGCAATGAGCCTTGAAATATTCTCTACAGTCTCCTGAGTTTTAAGAAGCAGCAGTTCAGCCTGTTTCCATGAGAAAAGAGGAGCCAATGGGCTCAGTGTGACCAGTCCTTGGCACTAGCCGGTGCTGGACTTTTCCAAGGGAGACAGTAAGAAACCTGAAGATAACCTATCCCTGGGGAAGTTTCTCCCACTTCAGTCAGCCTGTATTGCATGCTGTGAGAAAAGCAATAGGTCTGTGAGGGTCATGAGCCCTCAGGGCTCTGTGATCCACAGGTTTTTTTCCCTGGTGCTGTGGGTAGTTCAGGATTAAAACACCTGTAACATCTGGGGAGGTACCAAGCTTGGGACATCCCTCGTACCCAGGCTTGACCCAGTCTGGGCTCAATTTATCCAGCATATAATAACAGCCCATTGCCTATGCTGGGACAGCCTCCCAGCTCAGGCTGGAGTTTATAGTGCAGATAGCGGGCAAGTCTGGAGTGGCTTTAGGCTGTGGCTAAGTGAGGGCACAGACAAGCTCCAGACCTGGTCCACTGAAACATGATTCACCTGCACATGAGAAGCTCAGGCTCTGTTTTCAGTGTTCCTCTAGCAGGCACCAGTGAGCCTTGGTGCACATGGGTGAATCTTTGTTCTTCAGTTAAGTCCCTTCTGAGCTAAGCTAGGAGATGCAGCAGCATCCCCGGCTGATCCCACAGCCCTTCTCTCCTGGAAAGCTTCTGCGCGCTCCTAGGCAGCCAAGGATTCAGGCAGCTCGCAGAGAAGTGCTGAGTATGTGGCCAGGACCCTGCTGTGCACCCATCTTCTGAGGAGGCACCAGGAGCACCCCAACAGAGTAATACCCCCGTCACCTCCACGCTGGGTCCCATGCTGCTTTCACAGGCTTCTTGGGCCAGGGCTGTTCAAGTTACAGCCCACTGACGAGGAATCTACAGATTACTGGGTGGATCTGCTGGGTGACCCTGTCACTGTCACTTGCTTGCATTAGGGTAGCACTTCGAACAAGTCAGCCAGCAACACAGCCAGGAGTGAGCTCTGCAAATTGGAAACAGTGGGGGGAAACAAGAGGTGAATAAAGTGTTTGCTAGTGGACTCATTATCCCCTTTTTACTGACTGGAGGACTGGCACAACAAATGTGGCTGTCAGCCCTTGCTGATGGAAAAGAAGTTAGCCCAGGAACACAAGACCTCAAAAGCTCCTCCTGCCTTTTCCAGAGAGCAGGTACTGCCAGGCTCGCGGGTTGCTCCCTCCTCACTCCTGTGGGGTACAGGGAGGGCTGGCAGCTCTGAGCCCCCCTCCACTTCAGCCCCCAGCTTCGACGGGGGTCCCAGAGCAAGGCAAGGCTGGAGAAGGCTCTGAGCACTGGCTGCAAGGGGTGCTCCCTAGTGCTATACCTCTCACCCAGGGTGAACTGGGCCAGGTGGGACTCTGGCCGTAGCCAGAAAATGGCATTAGTGTCAGGAGGGATGCAAACAGGATCCTTTCTCATTTTTCAGATTCTGTGCGCTCGCAGCAGCACTAGAGAGCTGCACCGAAAGCCAATATCTTGGCCTCTCCAAGCCTGCCTCGCCAGCTGACCAGACCACGTCCTACGGGCGGGAAAGCTGAGCATACGCAGCATATTCACAGAAAGGAGAATATCTCTGAACAATACTTGCGAGTGCAATTGCATCATTACTCTGAGCTGCAGCATCTGGGCTGCTGCTGTGGTGGTGGTTTTGTTTGGCTGGGGAGATGCACTGTGACATTGCTGTTATCTATGATGCAGAGAGCAGAGTAGCAGAGATCCCCAGCGTGTCACGGATTATTGTCTCCTAGCTCAAACATCTTTCTGTTGTTCTTTTACAGTTGAAGCTGTCAGTAAAATACACACCTCAGTACCAAAGGGAAAAAAAAAGCAATGATCCTTCTTAGCTGACACATCAGTGTTTTGTTGTTCCCTTTGGCTTGCGGTTAACTCCATGCCACAGCTCCTCCATTAGCCCAAAATAAGACCTAACACTGACCAGTACCCGAGTGTGGGGCTGGGGAGTAGGACACGCTGATTACATCCTTGCCTGGATGAAGGGACCTGAATTTCGTCTCTCTCCCTCCTGTGTTTATAAACTTCTAGCAATGGGAGTTTGGCTGCAGTAGCTGGCCTAGGGCTCATGGCAGAGGTTGGGGTGGGTATGTCCTGCCTGGAATCAGCTTCTCTCTGGGAAACCTCGGCTCCGTAATGCCCTGAGTGCTGCAGCAAGCTGGCTGGGGCTCAGGAGGCTCCGCACCGCAAGGCACGTGCCAAGGTCCGTACCAGGCACGTACAGAGGCACGGCAAGCACAGCGGGGCACAACGGAGCCCGCACCTGGGAGACAGCTCACAGAGATGTCCCTGACCTTCTCCTCCAGCTCCTGTCACTTCCAAGTGACACAGGACTTGCACACCTCTAACCTCTCTCCCTGCCAGCCTTACCCCCAGGCAGGCTCGTGACAACTCCAGGAGAGCCAAGGTAAAAGCAGAGCAACCCACCAAGGGTGTGAACTGCTGTACCTGAGCAGGAAAATTCAAAGTGGGAATACAGACATTTCCTGGTGCAACGTGTAGAGTGGGGGGCTTCAGCTCACTGCTCATGCCGTCAAGAGTGCTACATTTCTTAGCAGGATGCCCAGAGGTATGAAACTGCTGAATGGAGACATTTTCCCAGAAAGCGCCATTAAAGCTATTTGGTATATTACAGGAAAAGATAACCCTCTGATAATAGGAAATACTGCACAAATCTCTGTCAGGGAGTCGGGAGTGTCAGGGAGGCAGCCCAGGCCAATTAATAGTGACACATTTGATTTCCCAAAACCTAGACTTACAGCAACCTAGAAAAGCACAGAAGATTGTATCATAAGCTGCTACGTCTGTACTTTTTCCCAATTTAGGAAGCCAACAGGAAAAGGTAAACTTTCAGCAAGGGCTTAAAAATTATGATCTAGAAAAGGAAATAATATAAAACGTAACACTGGCCTGCTGATGCCAAGGGACCCACTCTGAAGCTTCAGGTTTGGAGAAATACCCTAACAGGTGGATTTGTCCTTCTTGGCAGTTCAAAAATACAGGTTTGCAATTGAAATACCTGAGCCCAAGCCCCTACTCCCTCTGGCAAGCAAATGACCATATTCCTCTTACATGTTGGCAAGCTCCTTCTTAAATCCCACTGGAGCTTTTTCTCCATGTTACATGTGCTGAGAAGCTATTGTGGAACCTCACTGCTTTCTGATGCTTACAAAGCCTTTTCTTTCATTTGTAAGCAGCCCTTCTGATGGCAACAATAATTCCCACTCTTTGCAGGAAATACCTTATTTGAGAGGACAAGCATTTGCCTTTCTCCTGGCTGTATCATTTTCACACAGAATCACAGAAAGGTTGAGGTTGGAAAGGAAGCCTGGAGGTCATCTTGTGCAACCCCCTTGCTCAAGCAAGGCCATCCAGAGCCGGTGGTCCTGGACTGTGTCCAGATGGCTTTCGAATATCTCCAAGGATGGAGACTCCACCATCTCTCTCTGGGCAACCTGTGCCACTGCTTGGTCACCCTCACAGTGAAAATGTGTTTCCTGATGTCGAAGAACCTCCTGTATTTCAGTTTGTGCCCATTGCCTCTTGTCCTGCCACTGAGCACCACTGAAAAAAGCCTGGCTCTGCCTTCTTTGCACCCTCCTTTCAGGTACTTGTACACACTGATGAGAAACCAATCATCATTTTTGCCAGCCAACATGATGCAGTAGCACCCCCAGGATCTCAGTCTCTGACTGTTTCAAAGATGTGGACCCCCAGCTAATAGCTGAGCATAAGCAGTTTCTCAGACTTTCTGACACTGCACTTTGTAGTATCAGACCTCATTACCCCTCTGTTATTCCAGTCTTCAAAGTGACCCAATTTCTGCTGCATGATATTCTGATCCTCTCCTGTCCTGCTGCTGTCTCCCACCTTTGTGTGAATATCAAATTCTACCAGAGGACACCTATGCTTCCATTAATGAAAATATTAAATCAGTCCTAAGATTCACCCCTAAGAAACACTGCTAGACCCTCAAGCCTGGTGAGTACACTCTTGTGAAACATACTCTGCTCTCATCTCTTCTTAAGCCAGTTTTTTACCCTAATTGTCAGCTCTAGTGATCCCCAAATAGTTCAGCTCCACTGGTTTCCCAGTGGCATCCTATCAAAAATGTATTTGAAGCATAAACAGATCTCCCACATCTCTTTGTCTAGAAAATCAGCTGAAAGAAAGAAATCAGATTGCTCATGATATGCCCAGGGCAAAGCCCATGTTTTCATTGTACGACCTTTTGCATTTACCTCTGCTAATTTGTCTGTCCTTCACAAGTTACTCAAAAGCTTTAAATATTGCTGAGGTCAGACATGGCCATGTACATGCCCAGAGCCCATTTATTGCTAGAGATACTACCTTTGCTAATCTCTAATCGGGTGTTATTCACAGTTTGAAGGATGTATCAAAGCTCCATGCCAGCTGCTTGTCATTTGCATGCAAGTCTTTCGGAGTTTGCAAATGCAAATTACCCGTGCTTCCCAAACTGACCACATCCAGTGTTTGAAGTCGGCTTCCACCCTGATGTGATCGCTCAGCTGCCTGGTACCTGATGCTCTCAGCTGGCCATCTAAAGAGGGAGAACGTGCTGAGAGTTTAATACAGCTGCCTCTAGCCAAAAAGCAAATCGGGAAGGGCTGGGGTGGGAATGAGAAGGCAGCAGCCCTGGGTGGCTCGTGCCCGGCGGGTGCAGGATGCTCAGAGACACTCCCAGGTGGCATCAGGACTGCTTTTCCAACACACACCACCCACAGTTTTGGTCTAGGGCTTTCAGGAACTCCAGCACAGAAGGAGATGTTTTATTTTATTCCCTGCATTAAGAAAGGTTGTTGAACTGGCAGATGGGTAACTGTTGTGGTAAAAGGTTGTGCTAGAAATAAAGTAGGTTAGGAGTAGCAGATCAAATTAAGAGAAAAAACATGCTAGTAGCTTGGCTGAGGAACAAATGAGGACAGCATGTAGCATCAACAGTTAAAATTAAACACACTGTCCTCATTTGTCCCTTAGCTACCCAGGCAGGTTTCTTACATGTTGCTGCCAGATTATTTTCTATGCACACACAGAAAGAAAGTCCAGAAAGTAGCTTTGTAATAATCCAGCTCTCCAGAAGTTGTGTCATCAGTGTATGTCCTCAGGACACTGACTGTGTGCAGGCACTAGGTGGATGGGTATAAAAGAGGTATCTGGCACTCTGCTGGGGATATCATAACATGCCTTTATTTTTTGAGGGGAGGGGGGTCCCCCTTTCGTACTAGAAATCCTGTTGAGCAAAACAGCAGATTCTTATGCTTGTTCAGTGCCTACAAAAATGGGCATTTCTAATGGCATTCATACGGGCTCTCATTTTTAAGTTTGACAGCTCTCTACAATTTTTTTGAGTCTTTTTCTCTCTTCATCCAAACCAATTTGACATCATGCAGCTGGGTGAAGATGTTTAGATACCATTGTCTGAGTTTGTACCCTGAGATTATATCAATGGTTTTTGTCATTATATCAGTGACTATGGCCACTTCATACCTGATGTTAATAACCATTTTCCCATCTCAAAATCAGACTGAACACAGCAAAAGAGTTCAAGGTAACATGTTTCCCACATAGTTAAGCCACTCACCACTCCAGTATGACGGCTCTGCAGGCTCCCAGCCTCCCTGGGCTGCTCCTCGGAGGGCTGTGGGGCCAGTGAGAACCCCCTGGATACCCCAAGGTGTCTCAAACAGCACGAGGCATCTGTATTTTGGCAACTAAGTCCCTGAGACTGAGCTGCTTGGCTCACTGTGTGGCAATTCCCGCTGGGGAGATGCGTTGCCCTCCAGACTGCTGGCTGCCTTGACTCCATCTCTGCTGGCTGAAGTGGGAGCGCTGAGCCCCTGCTTGGCACCGAGCGTTCAGTGGCTCCTCCATCCCACCTCTAACCATGAGACAATAGATGCTGGATGAGCTGGTTGCCTCCTGTGGAGCACAGCAGATGACAGTATTAAACCATGTTTTCCCCATCTCCAGATAGATAGGTTTGGACACAGAGGTGGGTAGATACTGCTGATGATTATGGTGTGATTTAGATGCGTGTGTTAGTAGCCACCACAGCTTATCTTGCGCCAGCAAATCAGAGTATATGTTTAAATGTCATACTAAGAGTTTTCAGACACATGTATTAAAGTCTCTAGGTGAGACATTACCAGGAAAATGTAGGAGAAAATTTAGCTGGGGGTGATCTGAGCCGCTGTTTAGAAACCACCACTGGATTTCTGATACAGCAGCCTACAGGAATGGAGAAGGCGGTTGAAAGGCAGATGCATACACATACAAAATCAGTATATTAAGAGGCAAAAGACTCATTTGACAGATAGTGAGTATGAGAAAATGAAAAGCAAATGGGATGCTAAAATGTTTTACGCTACATACTCATCACAGAGAAGGGGAGTTGTGTTTTTAATGAGCAAAGATGTATCATTTCACTTACTGAGCCTTCCAGCTGATGATAAAGAGACTTGCTTTAGAGCAGCAGGATTAAACAAGGTGCAGATATGGATTATAAATTGCTATGTACCAAATGTGAACAGATTGCCCTTAAATGTCATTCTTATGTAGATAAATCAATCCTAGTTGAAAAGAGCAGTTCAGCATGAGAGGAAGTGAAGGAAAAGGCAATGTACCTGCCTCCTCTTATGCCTCATAAAGGACCTAGTTTTACTAAGAGATCTGCCCCAGGCTTTATTCACACATAAAGTCATTTATAAGACCCCCGACATGTGTGTAACTCCCTTTGTGGTGCTGAGGGAAGCAGGACAACAACAGACTCTTGTGCTAGCCCCCGATGCAGCCCATGAAAAGCTTCTTCAGCCTCCTGCACCTGGGCTTGGAGGTACCATGGACCACCTTGAGCCTCCAACAGGAAAGACTTCTGTCTTACCCCCTGCAGCATTCGCAGCACAGCCTTTTCCCTGGCTTAGATCCCCAGCAAGCCCTTCAGCCCTCCACCTGAGTCAGCCGCCAAACCCTGCAGTGTCCAAACCCTGAAGACCTTTTCTTCTCTGGGGCTCTTCCCCTCACCTCACGAGAGCTCAGCACTGCTGAAGGAAGCAAGAAACAAGACAGCAGCAGTCTGTGGACCCAGAAAGTGATTTCACACTGTTTATCCCCTCTTTGCTCCCACTGTCTGAAATGTAGGTCCTGCCTAGATGCCAGCCTGCAGCAGTTCTGCTGCCCTGGGGGAGCTGACCTGGGGAGATTCTAGCCCCAAAAGCCTCGCAAAAGCCCCACAAAAGTGATAGTAGAGACTCAGCCTTGAAGAAATGAGCTTTGCAACGAGGCAGTTTCCCTCCACAGCTTTCATGCCCTGCTTGGGGATGTAAAGAGGAGTAAGGAGTGCACGCTGGCCATCTGAGGCCTTACACCTGGTGGGTACTGGTCTGTACCTTCTCTGGGGACCATGACTGTCAATCCATGGAGCAAAATGGCTGGGAAATCTCTGTTCAAGGCGTTGCTGGGAGGAGGAAGCATCGCCAAGAGTCAACTGCAAGGGACTGAAAGAGACTGCTAGAGCGAGGAAAGACACTGCAGGGAAAGAAGGTCATCTCTCCTCAGCATCCCTCTCAGCATGTTTGAGGGACAGGGGAATAAGAAGATGAGGCTAGTCCAGGATCATTCTTTTCAAGCAAAATGGAAAAAGGATTGCAAAGGACTGAGAGGCTGAGAGATTAGGTGCAGGAACAACCTAATGCATCCACAGATCAGGAAGGCACAGAGCATCTGTGGTTTATCCAAGTCTTCTAATGCTTATGATATTTCATTAAAATAAGCCACTGTATTGAAGGAGGATTAGAGGGCAGTAAAAGCATATCTATCTTTAAAATTGGCATTAGTGGTGATCCTGGGAATTACAGACCAATGAGCCTTACTCTGAACTAGGCAAATTAGCTGAAAAGATAATTAAAGTGCAAAGAATAAAACATCTAGATGACAGTGGTGATATAACAGGAACAAACCAACACTGCTTCAGCAAAAGTATTCATGCCTCACACATCTGCTAGGATGCTTTGTGCGTGTCAGCAAAACAGCCCATAAAGGAAAAGTGAGGTGGTTTATTTGGATTTTCAAAAAGCCGCCATCCACACTCCTCACGCTGGCTGGCAGCATTTGAAAGCACAGCAGTCAAAAGTAAGATATAAGCAGTTATTCAAGATCAAAAACAGGTTCAAAGAACTGCTAAAACAATCAGTGGTCAAACTGGTGAGGGATTTCAAATGCAGCAGCACCTATATGGGTAATAGAATTAACAAGTGATCACAGCAGCAAGAAGACTTTAGCAATCTCCTCCTCGCTTTATGTAGCTCTATTACAAGTGTACCTCTGCCACCTCTTCAGCTCACACAAGAGTAACTGTGTTCATCAGTCCTGGCGGAGACTGTGGAAAGCCAGTCTTCACCTTTCTTCCATAAATCCTATACTATTTAATGAATAGGAAAAGGGAGAGTCTCAAATCCTCACTTCCTGGAGGCATGCTATTTCCTCAGCTTGCCTTCCCTCTGTAGATTTTCAAATCACATGATTGTGGAAAAGAAAGTTGGAAGCTGCATTTGCTAAGCATTTTAAAAACCCAGATAAAAGGAAACTCAACTCAAAAAAAAAAGTCTTTACAACAATATGACTTTGAAGTCGACTTCATTTTGGAACTGCTTCCTGCCATATAATGTGTTGGGGGACCACAGTGTGACGACACAGGACTCTAATGACAGACATGAGTGGGGCACAGCAAGCAATGCTGATTGATAGGAAGCACACCTTTCCTTGCCAGACATGGCACCCCAAAGGATGTCCATAAGGCCAAGGCCATCTGGGCTATGTGTCACCAAGGTCAACACAGCATCTGGGTGCATAAAGGATGAGATACAAAGAACAAAAGCCTGATAATAGCCTGTCCCTGCTCTGTCATTGTGTCACCCAAGTGCAGCCCTATTTGATTCTGTGGGATTGAAGCTTGGGACACACAGGGGTGAGTCCCATCTTCTAGGTTTGACTATGGCAGCTTTGCCTCCACAATGACACAGTAGGAACAAAAAGCGCAGCAAAAACAATTAGAAGCCAGTTAGAGCCTTCTGAATGAGGAGAGATAGGAAGATTGAGGCAGGGTAATATAGAAAGAATATGAATACAAGGGATGAAAAAAACAGGTACAAAACAATGTCTGGATGGGCAGAAGTAAATCATTCCCTCATATAGACTGCCCAATAGTACCAGAACAGAAGACATGCAATTAGAGTGAAAGACAATGCATTTTGAATGGATAAAAGAAGAGACTAATTTTACGCAATGAATAATTAACCTGTGAAGTTCACTGCCACAGGATTTTACTGAGGACAGAGGCTTAGCAGCATTCAGAACAGGAAAAGCCATTGATATGAATAATATAAATATCCACCGTTACACTTAACAGAATAAAATCTCTCTGGAAGGGATTTTAACTCCTCCCGACCCAGTGTAGGACCTCCACTGCTTGACTAGGAGTGGAGGGAGAAGATGTCTCCTGGGCATGTGCTCTGTTCTAGCCTATGGATGCCTGCCACGGTGGCTGCCACCTCCCTCTCTGAAACTCTTGGTGCTGGGAAAAGAAAGAGGACAGATACCAGGCTGAGGGACAGCAGAGTCGCTCTCTTATGATAACTCCAGGTTTCTGGTAGAAGGGGTTTTAACTGTTTTTCATTTCCATCTCTGCATTGGAACCATCTGCCGGTTCCCAAGGCCTAAAAAGCTTGATATCTCTGGAGGAAAGGAGAATTCAGCCTGCTTTCTGCCAGATGAGGCTGTTGCTTTATCTCTGGCAAATCTGACCAAAGTATCCCTCCTTGATAGAAGAGTTGGCCAGTTTTCAGCTAGTCACCTTGACCTCATCCATACCCTTAGTATTTTCACAGGAAAGCCGAAGTTATAAAATAACTTCAGGTATCTGAAGCTGGAGAGTAAATACTTAGGTGCTAATGACCCTTTAATGGATTTACAGAGGAGAGTGGACTTGTTTCTGTGCCATTCCGCATTCAGTATTTAACTTCTCTCAGAAGAGCTCAGCCTTGTTTACCACTGCTCACTAAGATCAGCACTGATGGTTCCCTGCGAGATGTGTTGCATTATCCCTTCTTCCCAGAAGGAGAGAGTGTGGCAGAGGGATGTGGTCCACCATCTATCCCAAAGAGAAGAGGTATACCAGATATCCTAGGCCTTCATGCTCAGGCCACCTTCTGACCATGTCAGCTCATGCCTCTGTGGACCATCTTCCATCCCAGGAATGCAAAACATATCATTAAGATTACCTAGGCAGCCCAATACGCCAAGGAAGCAGGTGGATGAATACCATCTCCGTTCGGAACTGAAAAATTAACATGTGAATTAAGCAGCATGTGTGAGCCCAAAACACAGATCCTTAAAATATCCCTGCAGAGCCTGTAAGCTACAATTATTGCTCCACGAGCAGCCGAGAGCGTCGCAATACATCAACCAGGCAACCCTCCACCTGCCTCCTTCCTCCTACTAGGCCTTTTCAGCGCGTGCTGCCAGAGCCAGCCACCGCGACAGCGCAGTCGGGGCAAACGGTGCCGCTGCCTTCCCTGCAAGGCCACAGCTCAGCCCAGCAGGCAAGAGGCACGGCCAAGCCCTGGCCAAGGCACGGCAAGCCCAAGCGTGCCTTCTACCTCTGCCCCCAGAGAAGGACTGGGGAATGGCCTGTTGCCACCAGCTCTGGTGTTCAGTTTGGTGGCTCCTGTGAGGTTTGGGCTTGACCATCCCCAGCACACCAATGGGAGCTCAACCCATCTCCCCTATGGGGTGAGGAGTGTAACACCCTGAGGCTCACTCAGTCACACCAAAGCCCATCTAACCAATTTTGATTCCTTCTCCATGAACCTATCCAACTTCCTCTTGAACATAAGTAAAGTTTAAGCACACACAACACCCCAGGGCAAGGACTTCTACTGCTTAGCTACATGACCTGTGAAGAACCGATGTTTCCTCTTTTGAACCTGCTAGATGTCAGCATGGCTTGATGAGCTCCTGGTTCTTGCACTGGACCGGTGAGAAGCGGAAGGCCAGTGTGAGGAGAGGATGTGTTTTGGGCATTGCTTCCTGTTCTCAGAGGAGGATTGCAAAGGCTGAAGTGGGAGTACAAGTCCCAGAGAAGGGCTGGATTAGCTGTGACCTCCTCTCTCCCCATCAGAAAGCCAAGGTGCCTAACCTGGGGCTCTGTGGGGCCAGCTGCTTCTAGGTGAGGTACCAATCAGCTCATCTTTGCAGGTCCAGGCGAGTGGCAGATGCTTGCTCACTCTCATGTATCGAGCCCAACTGCACCCAGTAGCCCTCGCTCCCATGCATCGAGCCCAACTGCACCCAGTAGCCCTCGCTCCCAGGTGTTGCTGAGGGATACACCCAGTCACATCAGGGGCTCACCCACAGGGAACAAATCAAACCTATGTGATACTGTGCGGGGGTGGCAGGAAGGAAGGAACTAAGAGCAGAATGCAAAGCAAATAAAAAACTGTTTGAGATGGAGTGCTATTAAAATATTGCTGAACTTAGTGTCAAAGAACAGTACAGTATATACCAGGCATGGGGAATAGTCCAACACCCATGAGGGTTGTGATAAACCCAGGAAATTATTAATCTGTCTAAAGAAAAAAGACAGAAAGAGATAAAAATATTCTTCCTACAGAGGATAAAGTGGATTTTTTATAAGCCAAGCACCAAGGTATCAGTGCCGTTTTTGTGGATTACTATAGGCGATTATATACACAGCTAAGTAGGATGAAGTCAGAAGAGGGTTGATCATCTTCTGGGAAGACATGAATTAAAGGGATTTTAGAAGATGAATAAAGAACTCCAGATAAGGCTCTAATGGATCAGAGGATACCGCAGACATGCTGTTGCTACATTAGGGTAAGAGCTACCTGGGGGAGGCTTTTCATCAGCAATTAACCCTTAGTCAGTCAGTCTTTCTAAAGCAGGTAGCAAAGGCATGGTGCTGTTGCACTGCCTACAAATTGAGCCTGTCAGACCTTGAAATGCTGCTTCTTGGGCTCTCTTGTGTAGCCCCAGACAAAGGCAGCCAGCTGAAACCTCCAGAACGCCTGTGATTTGTCTCCAGAAAAGCTGAGGAAGGACACTGCTGGTTTCCCTCCCTCTGCCTTGTAATGGATCTGGCCCTAGTTCTTAGATCCCAAAGGCTACTGGATTCTTCACTGGCCATAGCCAGGCGAGAGACAAGCTCATGGTTTCTGACACCTATACCTACATCTTAGGATGTGAAATGAGCTTGCCAAACTTATTTCACACAGAAGCTGCCACGCGTTCACCAGGCCTTAATAACATTAGCTGACAAAGATTTTGCTAAATAGAAAATAGACTCTTCCAAGAGAAGCTAGAAGACCTGAATCTCTTCTCACCTGAATAAAGCAGAAGACAATTACCCTTTTCCTTGCATGAAAGATTTCTTTTACTGAACTTAGATAAGACTGGAAAAAGGTAAAGCAAACAACTTCTCGTCTTGCCTCTGTGATTAAAAGCCCACTGTCCTTCACCACAGGGCTTACACTAGGTCTCAGGGTGACCCCTCCAGAGCCCCTGGAGAACAGGTCCTGCGGAAGCAGTGCTCAGCAAAAGGGCAGGTGGGAAACGCCATGTCTGTCACTGCAGAGGCGAGGAAGCCAAGAATCAAATGCCAGGAACATTTACACAGGAGAGACAAATCTTCCCAGCCAGCAGTGAGGAACAGATCTCAGTGGAGAGGAGCGGAGGGAGTGGTCTGCTGGCTAATGTCTGTGACTGTCCCCACAGCTGGGTGCGATACCAGGGACCAGCAGGAGGTCCTACAATTTATTTTATCCATGTGGGATGAGCTACTGGTTTGTCTGGCCTACAAATCACCAGTTGTGCCTGGAAAGCTCTGAAAGAGCAACCTCCAGAGTGGCCATGAAAGTCATTGCCTGCCTCCCGTCTACACAACCCTCTCACAGCCAGGCTGAAGCATGGTCAGGGAGTCAAACCCACCTCAGACAAACCCAGCCTCACCTGAAGACGGATGCCTGGTCACCTGGAGAGCATAGCACAACGAATGGGCAGCCAGAGCTACCACAGTTAAAGCTGAGAGAGGCAGATGGCAAGGGTCAGGATTTCCTACAGTCCTGCAAGCTGCTTCTACAAACTCGGGGACAGACGATGTCTCGGGAGATGGCTGCGGATCGCCCTGTGCTGCCTGCGTTCCCACACATTAGCCTGCTCTGAGCAAACAGGGCCGGCTGTTTCCCCCCGCCCAGTGCCTCCAACCTATTCACCTGCTTCGTGCTCTGCCGGCATCATGTAGGAAACGCATTGTCCTTGTGCCTCAGTTTCCTCAGGTATAGAAGACTGATTACTTTTTTGCTGTGTTTCCCAAGGAGTTGCAACCCATTACTAATTAGTGTCTGCAAAATGCTTTCAAGCTCCTCAAAGGGAAGGTGCAGAAGAAGGACTAAATATCATTAACAGCTTTATTTTACACACAACAGAAAATTAATGAGGTGTTGGCTCCTTGTGAACTGCAACTACCATCCTGCTGAGCAAATTTTGCTTTCATAGCAAGTATTGCCCACATCTGTGTTCTCGGAGCGCTACCGTTTGGGCTGTTATACTCTGAACCAAACTGCTACCAGCTCCTGGTGTCTGCTCTCTTGCCGAGGCCTGTGGATCTGCCATACATAGCTTTTCCGTTCATTTCCCTGGAGCTGCCTGGGATGCTGGTGACAGGACATGGAGGCTGGAGGGGGAGAGCCAGGAGACATTTCAAAGGGGTGAGGTGTCTGCTTCCAGGTTCCTAATAATAAACTGCAAGAGGAGGCAGAAATTAGCTAATATCAGTTTCTGAACTGAATGGCTCTGAGGGCTTCTCCAAGCAGCTTATCCAGGGTGTTTCTGTTGCCAGTTCCCCATTGTCGGGGCTTTCAAATAGCGGCTTTGGGTCCCTGCTGCTTGCAGTGCTGGCAGCCACTGACTGCAAGAGAAGTCATAAAAAAATTGCTCTTGCTAATTTAAATGTGCTCCTGTTGAGCACATTTGGAGTTGGAAGGAGCGTTGCCTTAATGCAGACAGTTCACGGAGTGGGTCTTACCTCAGCTGGCGTACCTCCTGCCTTCATAAGCCAAACATATGTCTGCTGGGGAAAAAGCATTTCCCTCAGCAGAGACAAGGACACGGTAGGTCCCAGCCATGCCCCAGGCTCCTCCGGGGCAATGCACCCAGGGCTGGGTGTTGGGGACCCCTCCTGCAGCTGTGCTCTGCAGCACCCTCCGCTCCCCAGGGCCCCTCTGCCCCTGCAGTGGGGAAGAACAGACCCAAGGGGTTCGCACCCACTGCTCCCCCTGCCCCGCTGTTTCACCCTGACATCAGCTCACCCACATGCTCCATTACTCCCCACAGTCCCTCAGGGCTGTCAGGGAAAAGCAGGCAGGCTCAACATGGAGTTAGGGCTTCCACAAGCTGGATTCTCCATCACACCGTCCCTTTCTTGCCCACGTGCTGGGCACCACTGGATGCAGAGCGCTTGGACAAAGCTGTCAGCTGCCAGGTCTGCCCAAAGTTGGGACAGTCTGCACAGAAAAGCGCTGCCTTTGGTGCACTCCCATGGATCTGCATATGGGAAATTCCAGGAGAACAAGGATCCCTTCCTGGCCTCCTTGTCTCTAATCCACTGCAAGCTCTGCTACTGGCAGGGACCTCCAGAGACCAAAGAGTGAAGCAGGGGAACAGCATGCTTTTTCAGGGAAGGAACCAAATGACCTCCATCTGCAAATTTTCCTGCATGGGAAACAGCCAACCTCACAGCAGCAGAGTGGAAGGAGAGCATCCCTGTGTGGGAGTGCTCAGGAACTAACGCTTTCATGATATTTCAATGTTTCCAGTCCTAGCTTAGGTCCTCCTTCTTCAAAGGAAGTTACAGCAACCTTAATACATCAGAGACTGGTGCTCCAGGCCAAGGTCTCCAACATGTTCCAGTAAGATTCAGGTCAGTTTATCTGTAAAGCTCTCAAAAGAGCATCTACCAGTGCGAGTGAGGTCAGTAAGGCATGGTGTTCGCTGAGTTGCATGTGAACCGAGACAAAGCACTCCCCTCTGAGATAGTAAACCTGCAGGGATGAACATGTGTCGAAAACACCTGAGTACTCTTCACCTGAGACTAAAATATCCCAAGCCATGTTTGTCAGTCTTGGCAGCAGCTGGTACACAAAATGGTTCTGTCTGTCTATTTGTTTCCCCTATAGATGTCTTCCTCTCTTTCATGGCACTTCTCCAGCCTTTTCCAAAACCTGACAGCATCTCTGAAGCAATACGCTTGATGTCATTTCAAGAACTGGCCACTGGACATCTGAACTAAGTAGTTTGGCTGATTTTCTTCTCTCTCCAGGTTGTGAAATCTGGGAACAGAGATGTCCTTTTGTAAAGTGATCAAAAAGCGTTCAAATCCCACATGCATGTGCCATGCATAGTTCAAATCCCAAATTAGAAAAGAAAATGTATGCCTTGTGCTGCAGCCTCTTTCCCCTACTGCTTCCTTCCATGCCCTGGTGTGGTGGGTTTGCCCTTGACTAGATTCCAGGTGCCCATCAAAGCTGCTCTATCACTCCCCCATGTCAGCTGGATAGCGGAGAGAAAAACATAGCGAGAGGCTTATGGCTTGAGATAAGGACAGGGAGACATCATTCAGCAGTTATCATCACAGGCAAAACAGGCTCAACTTGGGGAAATTAGTTTAATTTATTGCCAACCAAATCAGAGTCAGATAATGAGAAATAAAAACAAATCTTAAAACACCTTCCCCCCACCCCTCCCTTCTTCCTAGGCTCAGTTTCACTCATGAGTTTTCTACCACCTCCCCTCAAGCGGCATAGGGGGATGGGGAATGGGGGT
>NW_010565626.1:0-7005 GCF_000687285.1 Phaethon lepturus
CACTGGGTCTGTCGAACACGGGGGAAGTTTCTAGCAGCTTCTCACAGTAGCCGCCCCAGCTACCGAACCCTGGCCACGCAAACCCGGCACAGTGTGACAGCGAGCTAGCTAGCCAGCAGTTTCCCTCAGGAACGTAAATCAAAGTGGTAAGCTGCATTGCGTTGGGTATGTGAAGGGTACCCAATTCAACTGCCCATGCCAGGCATTTAGCGCGATTTAAGATGCCTCAGAGTATCCTGTCTGGCTTCCATCTGTTGCTCTACAAGAACACGAGGCTAGATACAAGTAAGTATTCCGTTGCATGCCTCAAAGGACTCCAGACACCAATGTGTGGATGACTGAATCGAGCCCACATCATCCTCCCCAAGTGACCTGTCTGGTGTAGAGTCTTGAAAATAACGAAATGATGGGGCACGATGCTGAGATTGTGGTGATGGGGGAGGGCGAGGAAGATGGAGAAACAACAGTGGCTGGAGAAGATGGGAGGGCTGAGAGAGGAATTTAGCAAGCAAGTTGCTGGTAAGTGAGGTGGGAAGAGAACTGGGGAAAGCTGGTGCTACAAAGTGCAGGGAGGACAACTTTCCATTGTGATGGTGGGACACCAGCAGTGCATAAGATCATTTGGATCCTCCAAGTTGATAAAGAGAGATAGTGTTATATCACAGTCATCTTCTGCTCCCCCAGCACTTCAAAGGCAACTACTCTGAGCTCATCCCAGCTAAAATAAGTCTTTGGCATGTGTTCCAAGGCCTTGATTCCACCCCGGTCTGACACTTGGAGCCACCCACCAAGAAGGAAAGCAACATCACCAAGTGTAGCCAGCTGGGTGCTGTCAGAGACAGCCAAAACCTTCATGCAAACTGCGGTGGAAGAACTGCAGGCCCATCCCAGGCCAAGAGGAAAACCTTTTCTCTGAATTCATATCCTCCACTGACATTATTAATCAGGCTGACATTGAGCTGTGCACATGAGAGAGGGCAGAGAGCAAACTGCTTGTACTCAAATTAAAAAAAGAAAGATCTCCTAAAAAAGTTTTCAGAAGTTATGTCCACAGACTTTCCAAGTCTTCAACAAGGGGTGTGAGCCTTGTTCAAGTGGTTTTTGTTTCAAATACCAACACAATTATACCTGTATCCACTGCATTCATATTTGCCACGACCTTCCAGGACTCTGTGTTGGTCACAGCTGGTCAGAGTGCTCTGAGCCTTGCCAGCCATCTGTGCCTGGGTGTTTGGAGTCAGGCTATGGCAGGGAAGCAGCCAGGGCTCTGGAGAGAACAGTTTTATTTGGAAAGTGCATTCCCCAGCTGCAATGCTTCGTTAAAGTCCTTTCCTCACGATGTGAACACAGCTAGCCAGTCTCCATCACGGGACCCAGAGTGAGCCTACCTCCATCATGTGGTGTGCTGCTCTCAGAGATAAACAGGCTTGAAAGGTCAAATTCTTGTCCCCAAGGATCAGGTCGATTTTCCCAGGAAATGCACAGAAGGGTTTGAAAAAAGTGTGCAGGTGTAGCTAGAGGGTGCTGGTTGCTCTTTATGGGAAGTTTGTGAAAAGTGATCCTAGGTCTTCCTGCCTGAGCTGGGGTTCAGGTTGCAGATTGAGACACAAAAATGTGGGTATCTGAAAGCAGGCATAAAGTCTACCGAATTCTTCAGTTCATTTTGTATTAGTTATCTTCTTTCAGTTGCCCACTCACACATATCTTCTGCCCTTCGAGTTGGTGTATGGAGTCTGGCATGAATTCTGGAAAGGCGCAGGTTTCCTATGGGTCCTCTGACACATCTGGTAACTTGAGTCAGATGTCCCAGCTATGCTAGAGCACCTCAAATGGCCATAGATGCTTCTACCATAGGAAAATGAATTGATCCCACTTACTTGGCCAGGTAAACATCTCCCTAGACTCCACTCACCTTATCTCCATTGTCTAAGAGCCTAGACACTTTAAATAAGATTTGTCTAAACAGAGACATCAGTGTTCTTTCAGGTGATATCCAAGACAAACATAGTGGTAGTCATGACACAGGACTTGCAGTGGCCTTGTGCCGTTGTGGACTGAAACATTAAGTAAATTTCTGGACTGTTGACACTATGGGCTAGTTCTTCAGTGATCATGATAGAAGTTTTAACAGCTGCTTCACATGTAGAAATCCATGGTAGGGTTTAGTGGCTTGAAGACAGGAATTGAGGCTCATTTCAGTGTCAAAGCATGGAAATCTGCAGCCCTTTGGGACACACAATGCACCTGAGAACACTGCATGAAGTTGTTGGAGTGGGCATGGACCAGGGATGGATGGTCTCCAAACACAGTGGGTAATTCAATTAATTCTTGCATTATACAAAACTTAAAAGCCATCTATAAAGGAAAACAAACACCCAAGTGGTTTTTATAAACCATACAGAAAGAGGTGTTTCTAGAGGGTAGTTCAGCTCATTCAGAGTTGACTATAGAGAAATTGTAGAGCAACTGAGCTCTCCAACCATGTTTTCCAGTGACATGCTAAAGGTAGAGGGACTTGACATAGGCCTTGAACTCTCAAAGCCCTCTGGCTAAAAATAATGAGGGTAGATTTTATCATGGTATGTCTGAGAGTACCTGTCTCCCAGGGCAACTATGCTTTTGTTTCTGACCTCAGAATGGAGCAAGCCAAAAAGTGACTCAGATCTACCACTTGTAACCGTCACCAAGGTTCAGAGTGAGGTTTATACTGGATACAAATGGAAACACCTGTATTGAATCCATGCTGAAACAGCAAGATTGCCCACAAACACAGTGATGGTTGTAGCTGTCAGGTCCAAAGGCCAGGTTTCCATCTGGAAGGTCATGTGGTGCTGGATTGCCCAAATAAGTAGCCTTTTTTGTTACAGTTTTGGCATAATTTGCCCCATCTGCCTGCAGGAGAAAGATGTTTTCTCAATCCCATAGCTAGTGACGTTCCTGTATTCCTTGGAATGCATGAGGCACCTTCAGATTTGGCCTGTTGTCCTTTATCTTTCATATTAGTATTGCTGCAATACTGTTGATGTTGCTTTGTGTTTTGGAGACGTGACCTTTGTTTGCTTTCACCCACCCACCCACATGCACAGTAACATAATTGACCTGTGCTAGAAGATGCTTCTACCAGATTGTACCAGTGGCCTTCCTGGATTAACTATCATCTGCCACGTGTGTTTATTGCTCTGTGGCTAGACTCACATTAGCATATTTTGTGGGCTGCTCACCGCCTCCTGCTCAGCTCCCTGGACTCCAGCTTTGCCTGACTAACTTGGATGAGCTGTCTTTGGACACACAGTAGGAAAGAAAGAGCATGAATGAGAGAGAATATGCGGGTTGCAGGATATAGAGACATGAATACCACATTTATAAAATCTCATCCCCATGACATTTAAATCCACAGGGGCAACTCGTGCTGTTATTTGTGGGGAAGTACATCATGCAAAATTCAAAATCATGGTGGAAACAGAAATATGGGAGTGGGAGAGTCTTGAGTTCAAATTAGGAGGTAGAAAATGGAAGATAAAATCCCACAGAAACTCTATATGTAGGCAAAATTCCTCTGTAAGTGATAGAGAGCCACTGTGTACACCAGCTAAGTGAGTTATGGATATCAATCCTATCCTCTCCTCTCCCTTCCTTCCTTCCTTTCCATTCCATCCTTTCCCTTCCCATCTCTTCCTTAAAGATATATTGATATAATGATTAGATGTGGGGAAGGGAACATTAATTCTGTGACTACAGGATGTTGTTATGTTGCAATGATTCAAGACATGCTAAGGGAAGAAAAAAAAAAAGACAGCCTTGGAAAATCATACCTGTGGAAGTCAGATATTATTGAGGAAGGAAGAGTTTTGCTGTTATTTTATGCCTGAAATGTGTATTTTGGGAAAACAAAATTTTGTTAGTGGGTTCTGTCCTCAAATTTCCTTCACTCTTCATTTTCTTTTGCCCCAAACTGGAGGCAGGGACCACTTTGCTAATCCAGCTCCTGAGACTTTCTGTCTGGGTAGTGGACTTGCAGACATATCTGCCTTGAGAGTTTATTTGGCGTAACTATTACAGAAACCAGGTTAATTTCAACCGCAACTCAGTTTTCAGGAAACCCCAGAGAATAACCCAAAATCTAAAATAATGCTGTCCTTTCTTCTGCTCCCATTCAGCATCTACCTTTTACTGCTGAAGTACAGAATGAGGGCAACTGTTGAAGAAAAAGCAAAGAAAAATGGAATACATTTACGCTTCATTCCACCATCTTGTACCCTCACCTTACCTTAGGGAAACAGATCCCTTGAATATACCTGGGAAGGACTTTATAGTTGGAAAATACCGGTTTACAGAAAGCCAACTAAATGTACAAAATTAATCATTCACTAGAACATACAGTGTAATGTGCGTAGCCCCTATGCCACATTACCCTGAAAAGCAAAAAAAAACCCAAAACCTACTTCAGCTGGTGCAAGTTGAGGCAATACTGCAGACTTCCAGTTTATGCCAATACATGCTAACTTATTTCAGTATTTCTGTTGTTCTGCCACTTGTCATTTTATAACTCAGTTTTTCTTGGTAGTACATAGTTTCAACCTGTTGTCTTTCCTTGCTTGTGTACAGGACCTTTTATTTCTCTGTAGCCTTCTCTTTCGCAAGCATTCTCAAAGGATGAATTTTATAAACTCATAGCATTAAAAACCATGTCAGTCACTAATATCTGAAGATATTAATGAAAGTTAGTGTATTTTAAATAAGCATACAGTAATTTCCAGGACAGCTGCTCTAGATTTTTGAAGTTTAATACAATTTATGTGAAATTGCGGTTTTCTATGGGGAAATATCAATGCTACTGAAATATTTTGATTATACTCTGGGTAGATGAGATTGCAAGCCAGTTTTCCCCAGCCTAAATACTTTGGAACATTTTTAATATTTCTGTTAGTTAAAGGCCATGGATTGTAGAAGTGTATCCCTCATAATTACGATGTGGTGTTTTGTTTTTCCTTTCACTGGTTTGGGCAGGGCCACGTTCCAGCTATAGAGCTGCAGGACTACAGTTGTGGTGATACCAGCCTGCCACCCTCATTGCTGATCTTTATGGTATGTTGGAAGACACTCAGGACTGTATCACAGAAAAATTAACAGAATTAAGGAGTCCAATGTGTAAGGGAGAGAGCAGCTCCTAGCTGATGTTGCTAGTGAGGATAAGTCTCAGCTGCATGTAAAACTGATTCAAAATTAATCATTTTCCAGTTCTGAATGAAAATTTTTATCACCAAAACTTTTTATTCTGCAAGAACGTTGACCTATTTTGACACAAAAGCACATTTTGAAATGTTAGAATTTCCTACTGGATGGACATTTAAATTTTTGTTAAGCGGCATGGTTACTCCTTTTTTTTGTCATCTCTTTTGTGAAAATTTGAGCTTTGCTTTTTTCCAAAATTATCTGGAAAAGATCACAAGTTCCATGTAATCACCAAGATATAAGGCTTTAAAAAACAGATACCAAGGCATTTTAAGACTTGCAATAAAATTTCCAGGTTTGGCAATACAGTCAATGTCATAATTTCCTTATGGCTCATTTTTAACCTTTTCTTTCAGTCACAATAAATGTTACTGCGTTTTTTCATGTCTGGTTTTATGTTATAGGAATAATCTGAGTATTCCAGTCTTTGTGGCCTCAATTGATTAATCTGGCTCAATTCTTTCACCTTGGGAATTGACTCATCCTGTTTTTCCCTGACTTCCGTAATGCCTGATCTCTTGTGTCACAGGAGTCTGTATTCGTATTTAGTGGGCCCTTTTCACTCCCTTCACAATTTGTTGTGGCACCCTTGGGCACAGCAAATCTCAAACTCAGAGTAAGAGTGGAACAAAACACATATGGTGCCTATGCAGTATTTTAAATTAGGTCAGTACTTTAACAGT
This sequence comes from Phaethon lepturus, assembly GCF_000687285.1. Classification (NCBI taxonomy): domain Eukaryota; kingdom Metazoa; phylum Chordata; class Aves; order Phaethontiformes; family Phaethontidae; genus Phaethon; species Phaethon lepturus. The sequence continues at coordinate 5,916 of NW_010565626.1, forward strand.
GAGGGTGTTTTATTTATATTTTTAAGGCCCTCTGCTACATCTGACACCTTATTGCACTAAAAACCCTAAAAGCTAATCCGTATACTCACTGTGCTCCTGGATTCATCTCACCTAACTCATGCCTCTAAAAGTTAGGGAATATATTCAATTCATAATTACTCTAAGCCAATGAGTTCTGGATAACGATAGATACCCCCAGAAGATAATTCCTCACATTTCAAGATACATATTTAAGGGAGCTGGGATGAGACTTCTACTATGATAAAATTATGTAAAACAAAGCGTCTCACATGTATCTAATCTCAGGAACACAGTACAGCGTCTCACTAATCCCAGTCTTTATAGAGAAGAGGAGCAAAGAAGAGAATGGGTTTTCCCAGGTTTCTCAAAGAAGTCATTGACACCTTGGAATAGACCTTCAGTTCCTGAGTCCCATCACTGCAGAATTAAATTTTTATGTATGTGTATGCTGAGTTGAATGGGTCACAATACTGTTTCTCCTTTAAGGAGGAAAGCTCAAATATATAATAGGTAGGATTTACCTAATTTAATTTTAGATATCTGTAGTATAGACACAAGCTTCAGACATGCGTGATTCTAGCCTTCCTTTATAAATAGTATAGAGAAATAAAAGTTTTTTAGGGTATGATTTATTTCATCTATTGTAGAGGTTTATTTTAGGATCAGATTAATTGTGCCCTTGACTCTGCTGACTCTGCTGACCGGGGAGAAACCCTAGGACAACTGCCCCAGGTGTATATATTGATGTTGTAAAGGTTTACACTCAATAGAGGACTGAAAGATTAATTCTTGTCAGTGTGTTTTTTTTTTTTTAAGTAATTACAACATTTTGAAATTATTTTCAACTCCACGTCATAAGCTTCTAAACTATGACTCTCTTTTGAACATATCAGTACACATACGTATGTATTTTTGTATGAGTTCTTCACCTAGATGTAGTCCATTCTGCTCTGTCCTTTTCCATATTACAAAATCCTGTGAAACACCTAATTCTGGGTCCAAACACCAATTTTCAAGAGAAAAAACATTGTCTTTTAATCGGTTTAGAAATTACTCCCCCCCCCCCCCC
>NW_010565626.1:7017-8025 GCF_000687285.1 Phaethon lepturus
TCCCCCCCCCCCCGCCCAAATTTTCTCTTGGCTTCCGATTTTAAACTGATTAAATATATTCCAAAATGAGGTCTACGTTTTCCTGGCCTTCTTTTTGTAGCCATATTGCTTCAGTTATGAATTTGACTGTGTAAGGCAAAATCGATTACTCTCTGCCTGACACTAAAGAATTAGGCCACCTATAAAAGAGAAGGTTAAATAATTAAAAGCTATGAAAACTATGGCCAAATAGGAAATGCCATGAAAGCCAGAGAGCCAAAGAGCCAAAAGGTGTAAGCTTGAAACCTTCCTTTTTCTTCTGCTGAATTAATTTTCAATGCTTCCTTCACTCATTGTCCTTTCTGAACTGCCTTCCAGGGAGCCTATCTTTCTCTAGTGATTAGAGGTGAATTATAGACCCATATCTTACAGAATATAATAAACTTTTTGATAAGGTTAGGCAAGATAATCTCCCACTTAATGTATTTAGAACTCCATGTCTGAATTTTCAGCACTAATGCCAGACTGGAAAGTATTACTGTAGTTGGCTTTTAGCTGTGTGAACATGACAAGCAGAATTATTAGCCAAAACGGTGTCTTTGCTATTAATTATCCTCCTTTCATCTGCGAATTATTCTTATTTTTCAGCTCTGCTGGATCCATCAAACGAGCTTGGCATAAAGTAAACTGTTTTTTTCACTTGATTTATCTTACCAGTTTCCCCAGAGAATTTTACACAAATCTGCCGAGTTTGCACCATGCTGAATTGAGATGCCAGGTCACCTGTAGCGTGTCTTCTCCAAAGTTAGTTGATCATTGGCATTATCTTCCCCTAGGAGACAGTTCTTTCATATCCTTAGAAATAATTCAGTGTCAGGTATTCAAACTAAAATACTAACAATAAAGGGAAGTTAAGTTTGAAAATTATGATCGAGTTGGGCAACTATCAACACCGATTAGTGCATATTTATGATTGAGGTTTGTATGAATTATTGCTGAACAAAAGCTCCGGTAAGCGGACCGCTTGCC
>NW_010565626.1:8088-29735 GCF_000687285.1 Phaethon lepturus
AATGCCACAGACAGATGTATCATTTTTATGACTTTGTGGGGGACCTTTTTGAGGAGATTTACAGTAATTTAGACTATTTATTGTACAGCACCCATTTCACCTTGTAAATCTTTTTGCAAACCAAAGATGTAAATATGGAAGTGGCCACACACAACAAAATCTAGAAGGAGCAAAGAAACAGCTGAAATTCAGCACATCATTTTAACGGTATACAAAAAATTGATCGCCTTCATATTTCAAAGAAAAAAATGGAAACAGATCAGTTGCCTTATTTTTTTTTGTGATTTTGAGGGAATTGATATTCTGCTTAAGTAGTCAGGAACTGGGCTACTATTGCAGAAAGATCCAAAGTGGAGATGCTTAAAATTAGTTCGAATTTTATATTATAATCACGACCTGAAGAAGAATCAGATGGAAGTTAAAAAAAAACCCCAGCATTTTCAAAGAAATATTTTTAAAAACTTCAATTTTTTTCCAAGGAAAAAAACTCTTACAAAGACCTTAAAAATACCTGTTTATGGTGACACCGGAAATTTTTAAATTTAATTTTTAAAATTATTGCTAAGTAGAGTACACAGGACAAATAAGTTGTTTACCTAGTGGGCTCTAATTCAGTCTTGTGGAAGTTATTTGCACAGCATCTATTTTGTTAGTGCAAGTTCCTTTTGCATATGTATAGGGATTAAGCAAAATATGGCTTCACCGTTCCTTTGGCATTAGCCTGGGAGAGAAATCTGCATGGAGAGGCTGTGGAGCCTGAACCCCAAGATGATGCTTTCTGTGCCTATCTGTGATGGGTAAAGACCCACTGAATGAAAAGTAAGGACCCTTGACTGTTAATTTTTGTCACCAATTTGCAATACAGCTGTGATCCTTTTCATCCACCCTAGGCATCTTCATCTGCAAATGGGATCCGGTTCTTAGTTGTATTAAAATTAGAGCTTCAGTTTAAAATAAGGCCATTGAGCTGGTCTTATAAAGAACATACACTATAGGTGAGAGTGTCTAAGATGGAGATGTAAAATGGCTCACAAATGGGGTTATATTGATTATCTAGTGAGCACGTAGAGGTGTCCTCAATGACCAGTTTATACTTTAAACTTGACTTTCAGCCTGCAGCTGTTCAAATGACGCTGACCTTTATACCGATATTCACAGTGTTAGGTAGCGACTTTCACTGAGTGGGAATTAAACAGGGAGTCAGGTGATTAAATCACTTTGAGTGTTTATCATTTGACTTCTGTGTTCCTAAAGGGCAAGATATTATCTTCTGACCGTTCACTTTCAACATAACTTGGAAATTTCAGAAGGATGGGACCATTTTAATGCAATTTCCAGTACCTTCTGTTTATGATTTCTCAGTAACTTTGTCACAAAATTTTTCAGTCTCATTTGAAGCCAAGATGTGGACAAGGGTAGAAAGGAAAGAGAAGAAAATTGACCCACAAAAAGAAAATGTAACTGCAATACTTAAGAATTGCCAAAATGAAAGTTGCAGTTAGAGATTTTATTGTGTGCGTTTGTGTTTGGGGTTTTTTTTTAGGTGTTTCACTTTTTAAATTTTTCTTTAGTTCAAAACCATTTCCCCATCACTAGTTATAGATTACTACAAATGGCAACATGGAATAAAAATCCCCTTAAAGCTCTCCTCCTTTAATAGCTTGCACTAAATCATGGGATTGTCAGTGCCTATGGGCAACATGAACCCAAGTCTTCCTGATGTTCAGCAATTGTTTTATGGTCACGTATTGCAAGCTTAGACCTGGTGTCCTCTGTGGCTTCTAAATTTGGGAAAGCATCTAGGAACTGAAAGCTGCACACCCTGATTGCTGATAACTTCAACATATTGCCTGCAATTTTGCCTGTTTAATGTAGGGATTTTGACTGGTTAAGTAGGAATCACCTTTTATAAATTCAGGTGGAGAGGTCTACATCCCGAGTCAGTCAATCCAGCCTCTCACTGAAGTTAATGGAGAAGAATAGAGACTGAGTTCATTGAAACACTTCTAAACAAAAAAGTCTTCCTCAAGGGAACAAAGGAACATTTTGAATGTGGAAAAGCATCTTAATGAAAAAGCTGCCAGGACAGAAAGAAAACATGCAGATGCATTCCTCCCTATTTTCTAAAGCAAAGCTGGGAACATTGCCAGCCAGGTTATTCACTGGCTTTAAAAGAAGCGGGCAAAGTACCACAGTGCTCTTTAACATGCTCTGACTTGTCTAATCTGAGGTGATCATAGTGTGCCTATCGCTACAATAACTTCCCTCATAAGAAGCGGCAGAGAAAGAGTCATAAAGCCAACCTGGAGTGGCGACAGTTCTTTGAAAATAATTATGACCTGTTGTAAAATGTTATACGTTTTATGGCGTTTTCAAACAATCTCGCAGCTGTCTGAGTTTGCTCTCTTGCTGTCCATATGTCTCTTCCATTGAATGAAGGTGGCAAAGGTGGAAGCAGAGCAGAAGGCAAAGAGAGGGGAGCCCTGTTTCAGAAAAGACCCACAACTTGGTTCTCTTCCAGCTGTTTGAATATTGTCTTTCTGTTTCCAAGGGTGAAACACTAAAAACAGCTAAAATGCTGAGTGAACCTTGTTCTGCTTATCATTTATATTGCACTTTTTATTGTAATTAATCCACCTATTGATATGCAAGAAGAGGGAACTTTTACCTTGCCGCAAATTTAGGGCCGACAAGCACTTTGATATTTTGATATTTTTTGATATTTTTTTTCCATCACTCACAAAAGCTCCAGGCAGGATAAAGGCTATGACATAGGTCATAGCCTAAGGCAGGTCCAAGGCATATGACATACTGATACTCTGGTGATAAATATATGCTCAGACAGCAAGATGTGACTTTTTGACTTGAGAAATGTCACCAACTTCTAGCCTAACTGCTTGCTAGCATTCCTCTTGGGTAGGCATCAGGCTACCCAAGGCTTCTGCACTCTTGCACTTTCCCAGTTCACTGCTGGAGGACATCTTCAAGGCAGGTGTGACAGGTATGGCTCTTCTTTGGAGTAAGTAGCTCTTGACTGTTGGAGACTTTCAGGAAATGGACATAATCACACGAACCAAGGTGGCAGGCCTATGCCAATATTTTCCATGATGTAAATTGTCCCATGAAAGATGTAACATTATATTGAAAAGACAGCCCTTTTCTACTTTCAGAGTGTCTCTTTCACGTACCTCGGGATATGAAGGCCCATTCCTGACACCTGTCTATCAAGAGCAACATTTCTGTTATCTGAGTGTCCGAGCACCACCAGCCTTCAGTTAGCTTTACCTTCATAACATCTGCTGAGACAAGGCTGACCTGATTTCACAAACAGGCAGGTCAACTTCAGGAAGCCAAATGAAAATCTGAAAGTCTTCTATGAAATTTTGGGGAAATTTCAGAGAGTAGCAGCCAGAACTACCCACCACTCTGTGGGTGGGTGTGAACAACACATCAGGTCTGGTCCTTTTGCTGAATACAGGAAAATCTAGATCATGCTCTGAAATGTTTGGGGAAGTGTTCATCACTAAAATAGATTTGTTGTAGGTCTAGTCAATGATAAAACACTGATTTTGCATTATTATGAATGCCTCCCATTTCATTCTGTCAGATTTTTACTTGTCTCACTCTTACCTGTTTCATAAGATATGAACTTCCACCCTTTTTGCTGATGAGCCTGAAATAGTGTGGAGCTTTGGATCACCTTAAATCACAACTTTATCGAGATATTGTTGCTTATGGTTTGAAAAATCTGGCCAGGGATGTCAAAGAAAAAAGAGTTTTCAAGACCAATGTTCATCCTGTGCTCCTATAAAGTAAATACTTACTGAAGTCAAATTACAGCATTCAGTACCTACTACCTGATTTACCTATCAGCAGTACTTTTCTGTAATGACAGTACAGGGGCCAGTGGCCAAAAGCCCTGTGAAATCGTCTTCTGAAAGGCAGGTCCTAAAAGAGGAAACATGACATTCCAATGCCTGGCAAACAGAAAGCTAGTCCTTGCTTCACATCTTTACAAAAAGACTGCACCATTTAATCGGGAGTGCACTTGCCTTATCTGACAGCCTGAACGGGAGGTTATAGATCTCCAGTGCGCTTAAGCACACACTTATGTGGCACCTGCTTGAGATTATTTACCTGCTTACAGATAAGGCTGACTTTCAGCAGTCTGCTGTTTGAGGAACATACCACGTATGCTCTTTGCCCAGGCTATGACCAGGCTACTATACGTTCATTATTACCCGGGAATAGCCCTGGGTTGTTAAAATATAAAAATATTTCGTGAAATTAATTTTTGTTACAATTGAGGGACATGGTTTCAGAGGTAGCGTGAGCCAGTGATCATGCTCAGTAGATAAGCCGGACGCAGTGACCATCTCTGAGCGGTAACAGAGGTTGGCTGTTTGAATGGGAGCTGGTTTCTGCCAGCTGGCTTCATGTCTAGGAGATGGTCCTTGTTTCATTTTAGCTTGTAATGGAAGGAATTTTGGAGGCAGTTTCTACCAGTTAGGCAGGAATGACTCCGTCTAAAGTGTTTGGGGTGGTTTTGTTGTGATGACAAGTTTGTCTTGGAGCTCCGGAAAACTACAAATACAACAAGGCTTTAAAACATCACTGGAACCTGGAAGCTATTTGACGTTGCATCCAGAAGGTTCTTTTGTTACCTGTCTGCAGCATTTTATGGAAATGATTGCTTTACTTTGCCAGTGTTACACACCTAAATATTATTGTTTTATGATACTTTGTTGAAAGGGGATTACATTGAAAAGGCTAGGTAAGGAAAAGACGGAATCAAGTGCTAAATCAGTTTGATGTCTGTGATCTTCTGAACTTTCTTATGTCATCTAAGATTTGAGTCATTCTTATCTCTTGTTCCCTTAATAATCAAAACATGATAACAGTAGAAAGGGCACTGGAATAAAGCTATTTTAAAGTGAAACTTTGCTTTCACCCAGCCGGAAGCTCTGATTGGTCTTGGTCTCTGCAAACCTTGGTCTTGATCCTAGACAGGCTTCACCCATGCACACTCTGACCCATGCCATTAACACTGGAATACCATTCGTGCTCTGTGGAACTGGGATCTGAATTTTGCTCAACTCTGTGGTGTTATAGCTAGATGGTTGAATAGATACATAGGTAGAAAAAACTTCCTGTGGATATCCATACAGAAATAGATAAATATGGAATTATACTTAGTATGTGCATTATTCTACTAATACAAGTGTCTCACTATAGAGTCCACACTGAAATACAGTTGCCAGCCTGTGCTACTGAGACATAAAACAGGCATTGAGATGGGATGTATTGAGAATTAAGTGGAGATGGTAACACTGCTGACTGAGCTTGTGGAAGGAGATCCTTCTGATGGTGGTTTTGGGGGTGTAAGGTAGCATAGCGGTTTAGACCTGGGAGAGTGGGCTTTTGACTCTCTCAAGTGGGTAGTCTGGACAGGAGATTTAGGAATCTGCTGCTGTATAAAAGCAATGATATCAGGGCAATAGTTTTTGGAAGAAGTGTAAGCCATTTGGGAGCCTAAATGACTTGATATTTGTCATTGGTCACTGAAATTGCCATGGACTTGGATTAGTCTCTGTCTCCCTGCGTTGATGATGGGTTATATCTATATTGTGCTGGTTGCAGCAATACAGACAAGTTCTCTCTAAGCTGTCTGGCCTGAGTCCTGATGCCAGGTTCACAATAGCAGTACGCATGTCATAGTAGCCTAAAAATTGTGCTTGAGGAGCAGGGAGAAATAGTGTGACCAAACTTAGATGATGTCAACAAGCCATCTGGAACTCAATTTGTTCACAGCAATGTTGTATTGCCAACCTTTGTACCCCTGTAGACTGAAGACTTTTAAAACTGATGAGTATGCTTCTCTTACCTAAGCAAAAGTAACTTTTTTTTTCTTTAATAAAACAACAAGCAAACAAAACTTGATTTCCATGAAGAAGTCTGTACCAACTTAAAAAAGAACAAAGCCCCAAACCCCCATCCTAAAATAATCAACTTGCATCTGGGGATTCCTGGAAAGTGAAGTTAATATACACTTAATTTATTCATGTCAAGAACCTTGAGTCCTTTAGCAGGACTAAACTTCAATTCTAGTTCATTCAAATTATTCTACAAATTATTCTACAGTCTCTGGAAAAAGCTTAGTTCTCCCACTCAGCTGCAGCTGATGTGAAACTCTTACATGCTTTGCTACCTTCAGTGAGAATAAAATAGATTTTCCTTCTTATTCTATACTACAACATCTGGCCACAATTAGTTTGGGATCTCACATTTTTTGAGTAGACGTCAGCAATAATTTGTATTTCTCCCTTCTCCTCTTTTTTATATGCAATATGTGGGACATACTTCCACAGGGAGCTAAACCAGAATGTAAGACGGTCATTCCTGTCTGCGTCATTTCTTTCCAAAATGTATTGCTCTCAGGACAACCTGATGGCTCACGTACCAAAGTCCATTTTTTCCTCCTATGTCATTTCCAGCATTTGTCACCACCTCATACTTTAAGCTTTAAGCACTATCCAGGGAGTTGCATAACTTCTGTGCAAAATTCAGATACAAATTAATGCATAACTTAGGTATTAAGAAGAAGCCAAATTATCCTCTGCTAGAACACAGGCAGCTAAACCATTCTTTTTTTTTTTTTTAATTTTTTGTTATTTACATTGGGTCTGCGAAGACAACACTAATTTTTCATTTTTATGGCCTTTTAACATGAACTCCTTGTAAGCACATAACCCGCTGTATGATTGAATACACAGAAAAACAAAACCCCCAAACAGGCTTAATATGAAAAACAGTGCTAAATTTTAGGCTTGCAATGGAGAAAAAAAAAAAATCAAACTACTACCAGAAGGCTTTTTATTTTAGTCTCTCTCACAGCTCTGTATTTGCATTGAAAGCAAGCCCGTGGTCTTGCTGCATGCATCAGCCAACCCCTGTGCAAAATGAAAGCACTGGTGCTACGGCAGTGAAGGATGCCATTGTCCGAGCGGTGAAACCTGCAGAAGAGCCCATGAAACACGATGCACCCTGCGTGTTGGGTGTGGCGGTGAGTGCAATGAATCACTGGCAGCGGACCACGCACAGGCTGAAGTGTCCGGGCTGCTCCGGTTTGGAAGGGAAGGGGTAATAATATGGGGATAGGGAAAACTGCTCAGTCTCTGTAGGATGGGTTCGTTCCGCCTCATTGTCACTGCTTAAAAATCATACATTTGCATAAACTAGGGGTTCAGATTCAGGTGTCTACTCCCATTTCAGTCCTTAGCGAAGTCGTCTGGTCTCCATCAGCCATTGCAGGAGGATTTAGATCTCCCATGCTCCTGAGTTGTACCTGCCAGCCATGTGTGCATTATCAGGCATGCTCAGGCATCTTACATGGCATGACATGTCTGTCCTTAGGCAACTGGATTGTGTCCTAATTATCTAGGCTTCTGTTAATGTAAAGGGAGGGAAACTAGTACCTCCAGAGGCTGACATATTCAGTTCTAAGTGTTTTAGACAAGGGTGATGGATTGCTTTGCTACGCAAAAAACATAGACAGATTAATTAGAAACTTAAGGTTGGATGCAGTTGCCAAATCTCAGGTATACAGAGCCATATGAGATACCTCTGGGTGTCTGTAACATCTGCACAGGGCTGGCAGATATGACACAGGACTGAAGAGAGCTGTTAGAGCAGCTCCAGGCTGAGCAAGATGTGCTATAGCTTCTAGCAGACTTCTCAGTTTAGGAGCTTAGGAAATTTATGTCTTCCAAATGAAAAGGTTCTGCTGCCTAAATATAGGTAACTTGTGCCACTTCCAGTACCACAGGGCATCCCAACTGGCCTCCAGCTGCCCCTCCAAAGGACACAGTTCTCCTGCAATTCTTGGTTTAAGAGCTCCTTGCATCGTGTGCTCTAAATTTGCTGCATGAGTCTCCAAAAGTGTCTGGCTTGCTAACAATGGTGTGCTGTAGCCTTACGTTACTTGCTGAGTCCCAAGAGACTCTTTAGCAGTAGCTTTCCCTAAATATTAGCTCTTAAAGTCACATAGATGAGTAATTTCTCTGTCAGTTCATCATCACTCTGTGGCACTTCAAATGCTTAACAGCATCCCATGGGAATAGCAAACTTCTTATAATGGTGGGACACAGTGACTTTTGCCTCTGAGGCCACCGGCACCTCCATCCTCTGAACCAATTCAAGGATTTTGATCTGCATAAAGCAAGAGACAATGGGAAAGATCATAACACTGAGCGTAAGTATCCAGGTGTATGATGTAACCCAGTGTATTAGTGGTTTCAGATGTGTTTGGAGGAAGAAATAGTCTTTGACATACGCTACTAGCTCAAGTTGGGAGTATATGGTGTGGTCTGAGACACAGAAGAGGTTCATGATAGTCAACAACACTTGAATCTGCATCTCCAAGTCCCTGCATGGGCTTCAGCGAACCACTGCTATAGCTGTTGTCAGGAAAACGACTGAGGACTGATCTGTGCTGTCATAGGTGACATTTTTAGAACTTTAACCTTCTGACAACTATTTTTATCTTATTTTCTGATTCTTGAGAAATTTGTTTGCATTTATGATCTGTTCTTACACCCGTATGTCCTCTTTTGAGACCTAAGTGGATTTCTGATATTGTAGACTATTTCACAGATCAGATTCAATTAAGAAAAATCAGACACCTAAAATGAAGTGCGACCAAAATATATAACGGACCAAACTCAGATGCCTTCTTGAAGTTAAATGAAATCACTTCCTAGTCTCAGCTGACTGCATTGACCAATATCCACTGGCTGTAGTAGGAGTCTAAACACCAGGTATGCATAACAACACCTGTGCACATATATATAAGAGTGGGGTGGTATTTAATTGCTTAAATATGGACACTGCAAGCCATCTGAGATGCCCTGGAATACCATGCCCCCAGTGGTGCTGCAGAAATGCACGGGTCTCCTGTAGGTCCTTGGTCATATCTCCTAGCCTGGATGTCGCTGATATTCTAAGGTCTTTCAACTAGCACTGGATGACTCTGTGTGGGGAACTGAACTGAGCTTTAGATCTCCGCTGTGTAGACAGAGATCTGAAAGCCTGTCTCTCACCTAGACAACTAAATGCAGATGTCTTAATCTGAAAGTTTAATCCTCCAACATGGTGGATACAAACAACTAATGCAACCATCTGGGGATGCGGTACAAATGTGTATCCAGCCCCACAGCTGAGGTTTGACCTACAATGACTAAAGCTCACAAGCAACTACTCTGCCCTGGGAGTGTTCCTTAGCTGTGCCAGAGAAAACTGAACTAAATTTGTCTCTGGTGGAAGTCATTCTTCTCATAGTTTCTCGGGTGTCAACACTGCAAGAATAAGTGCTTCACAGAGCTATAAATCAAGTCAATTTGTACGACGAAAGAGAGAGCAGATGGATGGAAAAGAGTCCCTTCCTTCCTTCCTTTCCCTGATCTGTTCTTTCTTTCCCACCTGCCAAATAGTGGTTTCTCTCTCCGTTTAGTAAGGTTTGTATTTCACATGGTTTATTTTAATTTACTTAGCTTTTTAGTTCTCCTTTGCTTCACCAGCATCTTTGCAACCCTTGGGAACTCGAGTACACTAACCCTGAGCTGAAAGGGATGCAGAACACATTAACTATACACAGTTTTTGTCAAAGTCCGAAATTAGGAGGTGCAGTTCCCCTGACAGCTGTGCCTCGCAGACCTGCAGATTTCACAGCAACGATTTCACACAACGGAAATCCTCTGCTATGATAGCCATGTTCCTTCACTGACTGGAATCCACTTGAGAGGTACTGGGCAAAAATAGGAGAAAACTGGAGAAAATGTATTATAAAGGACATGGATACTGGAAGTGTAAAAGATGAGGATGACTGGGAATATGTGAAATATGAAGGAGAAGAAGAAGAAGCTAATGGTTACAAGATAAGATCCTTAAGCTTCAGTAGAGTTAAGATGAAAACAATCCTTAGTTCGGCCTGGCTAATCCTGGGAGCTATGAGCATTTAAGTCCCATGCTCTTTCTTTGTGTCAGGTCCTTTTAAAATATCTAAATCACTCAAAAAGCTGCAAGTATGGACAAAGCCCTACATAACTGATATATCAAATAGGACATGTGGTAGGACGCTATGCATGGGCACCCACATACAGCTGGGATATACTCCCAAACACCCACGGATCAATAGAGCCATGAGGTCAATGAAAATGTCCCCTGTCACACCTCTGTCCCACGCTGCTGTGTGCCATAACCCAGCAGGTGACTGGATCCTCTGGTACCTGCAGCCCTGAAGCAAGACAGAGCTGTGGAGCTGAGCAGTGACCAGGAGAAGATGTGCATGGGGGAGATGTCGCTTCCCTACAGGACCTTCGTGTGAATGATACACATCCCTTTTTGCCAATGTGACTCTATTGAGCAGATGTGACAGGGCGTGCCCTTGGCCCATTTTTCATGGCAGGAGGAGGAAGATGAGATGATTGAGAATACACACAAACATACATGTGGAGAAAAAAGCCAGAGCTGAGCAAAACCCTAATTTCACTCATTGCCAACATTTTTTTAAGTTCTGCAAACTGTGGCATTCCAGATTTAAGGTTCTCCCTCAGCTGGGTCTAGTGGGTCAGCACTGCTGAAATCCTGGAAATCCTAAATCCGAAGAAAATATGAAGACAGCACACTAATAAAACACATATTTCTAACCAACGGCTGCTCCTTTCCCCACTAGACCTCCCGTTTGCCCTTAGGAAAGCTCTCCTAATGAGCACTTTGCCTCTCCCAACCGAAAACAGGCTTTGGGGATCCCCGCCGTGGGACTCAGTGGTGGAGCAGAAGGAAGAAAGGAGCCTCAGACTACTCAATGCTGTTGAATTTTCCAGGCTTCTGCTTTAAATGTTGGTAGAGGGTCTAATTCATTTCCTTGTTATAAAACCTTGTTGGCTGATTTAATGATGACTGGTTATAGTAATAAAAGATTTATGTCCTTAGACATTACACACGAGTGTGGCTTTTGATACAGTGCATGGGGCTTTCCCAGCCCTCCTTCCAGGAAGAATTTTTTTTTTTTTCCTTTTAATTTCCCCATTGAATTACTCACACTAATACAAATACCAGTGAGTGCACACACACTTTCCTCTGTCATAAGGGAGAAGATGCCAACTACAGTTAATACCAGGGACCACTGCATTTCTTCCCTCATCCGCACTTGTCTTCTGTGAAAAAGACCAGCCCACAGCTTTGAGAGTGTGAATAACATAAAAATAATAATTAAAAAATGCCAAGAGTGTCAGTGATTCATGCTTCTCCTCTTAATTTATTGATAATTTGGAGAAAGAGGGAGGTGAAAGTGAGTCAAAAAGCTGAGTCTATTCTCTTTCAGAGAAATGATGTGTTTTGTTTCAGCACAAATAAGTTGTTTGGGTTTGAATACTTCTAAAATGAATCCCATTTAAAAAAACAACAACAACAACAACACAAAAGTATGTCAAAATTGAAAACTGATTTTGAAATTAATCCCCACTTTTTTAGTTAAAAAATGTCAGTGTAACCTGGCTTTCCTTCCCATTTCTACTAGTAGAATTTAATGAGTAGTTTGGTGAAAACAACATGAATTCACAACCCATTTCAATGTTGCCAAATATAATTTTTTTTCACTAAGAAGGATTATTTGCCAAAGAAATGTCACCCTGTGACACTGATGACTCTGTCTGTGACAAAAACCAAGGGGTGTTCATTCTTCTGATTTATGCAGTCATTTCAGTACAGATGGCTGAGAAACATCTGTAGGAAAAATATCTACCAGTTGTGAGAGCTTTACAAAAGTCTGCAGAATTACCTCTCCTATAAATTTCTTTCGTTTCTTTCATGGTGTTTTCTGAATTTCTAGTCCATATATTTCAGACCGGAAGGATCCATTCAGGAAGAAAGTGTACAATCTGTTCTCTGTTTCTATCATAGTGACGAAAAAAAGCCATGAAGTTAAATGAAAGTAGGAAAGATACAGGATACTTGGGGAAAAAACCTCAATAAAAAGCACCCCCCCAAAAAAAAGCAAACAACCCAACCCTTGAAGAAAAAAATCTCCAAGAAGAATGAAGTCTTGCAGATGATTTCTGAAAAAAAAGGCTTGGAGTCTCCTTCACTGAGTATTTTAAGAACAGGCCTAACCAAAGGTCTCTCAGAAATGGTGTAGGTTCAGTTGATTTTTCCTTGGAGAAAAGACAAGGTGGTGTTTTTGTACTTCAGGCTAGGTTTAAAATTCCAAGATTAGAGCTCAACTTACGGCTTAAAACAGGATGAATAAATTTGTCTTTCACAAGGTTCAGTATATTTTTCCATGTAGATGCTTTATAGAGGTGTTTTATTGAGATTTGTTCGGTTAGCAAACTCTCTTTTTCTGACCCAAATTAATGTGGACAAAACCAGATTTTAAGAAACTGATTTTAAAAATCAATGCACAATTCTGTATGAGAACCACACAGAAAATAAGCAGAAATATTTATGTTAAAAGTTCAGTGAAATCTGGGAATCAGCATTGTGGTGTCACATGGAGATTTCTGAAACTAAGTAAGTTTTTGTTTGATGTAACTGGGGATTCCTTTTTTACTGCACTGTCCTCCAAATAGTCACTAGGAACCAGTGACTGCTGTTTCTTTCAGAATAGAGAGAGTTTCTTCCATTTTTCTATCCCAAGAAATGACCAAAAAAACCTTGCTCAGCTCCTAGTAATAATCAAGAAAAGCCAGGAAAAGTGATGCATAAACCCATTTCTGTGTTCAAGTTAACAGGGCTTTTATCACATGGTGTAGTGACTTATGGGTCCAGTGATCTATAAAAGGATTTCTCTAGTTAGAGATGGTAAACTATAGACATTGAGATCAATGAAACTTGCAGATGAATGGCCCATGTATGTTGGTCCTTTGTCCATATAATTTATATAAGTAAAATAAAAATTCAACCCCCTTCCCACCCTTTTGCCCCCTCCCAAACATAAATCTCATTCCCAACTGCCTTAGCCTTTCTCCAGAGATCACAGCCATTTTGCACTGTGGTGTGAGGGCAAAAACCTGTCCCAATGGCAAAAGCCATCTGCAGACCTGTTTTCCTCCTGTGAGGGGAAAGGAGTTGGGAGAGATGTAGAGACTAATCCAATAGACCCAACACATCACCGCCACTCCAGGAAACAGAATTCACGCAGAAAAGCATAATTCTATTTTCAACAAGTTTTGAACAAGTTAAAATTAGTCAGTGAGTATAATGTGATGGGGCAGGTTGAGTTTTATTCTAAACTGAGTGGGGAGGTTGTATAGAGGTGTCCTACAAGGACACTCGGACAGGCTAGTGTCAGATAGGGGTGCAGGAGATGTCCTTCTGTCTCTTTCAGCACCCCCTGGTTGGATAAATGTTTGTCTGCATCCTGTATTTCACATGAAATCTGAACCTCATGCTCACTGACATCCAAGGTCTCTTTTTGGGTATGATTTGATGGCAACTGTCATAAAACTACTGGAGAAAGCAACACGAAAATCCCATACCTCATCCCGAGACGTAACATTTGCATGTTATGAATGTTCCCAAGAGAGGAAAGAACCCAAGCTGGAGGAGCAAAAAGATCCTGGATGTTTGCTCCCTGAATGCAGACAGAGTTTTCTTGTGCTGTAGCCGGCTGGGACCTTCCCATGTCCCTCTTGTTATTGTTCTTGGCGGGCCGGCCAGATTTCCACAAGAAGTGGAAACGGTCTGTCAGAGAAAAAGGACAGCCGAGTGCGTGTGCGTGTGTCTGCAGCCCTTGTCTCCTGCAAGCACATCCTGGACCCCCCAGGGAGGCAGAGGAGTGAAGGAGGAATCAGGAATTTGCTCTGGCTATTGTTGATGCTGGTCTGGTCCATGCAAGGGGGAAAAGTGCCTTGGAAGAGACACCAGGCCCCGTGGAGGGAACAGAGGCAGTGAAGTTACTATTAGATCCAAGCCTCTAGGAAGGAAAAGATATAGAATCTGTTCTTTCTCTGTCAAGCTTTTCTTTACTTTTGCATTCTTTATGCTTTCTTCTCACTCCTCCTCTCGCCCTATGGCAGATGAGCAATTTCTCCCTCTTCTGCTTTTCATGTCTTTTGAAAGAAATTTCAGGCTGAGAATAATTTCTGCGTAAACAGACAAGATTTTGAGAGAGGTGCTATACACTCCTCCTTCTTGTCCATCCACAGGAGGAAGGGGCTAAATTACCACCAGCTGGGTTCTGATGACTGCTGAGGCCCTTTTGCATCAAAGAGACGTAGCATCATGTGCAGAACAGCACTGGGAGCAAGGTCTGGCGCCCAGGTGTCCTCTGTCACGCACTGCAATATTAGTCTCCTTTTCACTTGCTCTCTTTCTGGCCCTCTGAGTCCTGGATCCCTGTCTACGCGTGGTGCCAGCACACATGGATTTGGATGCTTCTGCAAGAGAGGCGGGGCACAGTCCTATTCCAGTCTGTTGTTTGATGATGATGTTCTCCTAGGAAATAAAGCATGGAGCTGCTTAAATTAGGAAAATGATAAACTTAGGCTCATATCAATGGAGCTAGAAGTGATTCAACCCATCAAATGTCTCATTTGCCCCTGGAGGTAACTGTTGGAGAGAGAAGGCAAAGGGGTAACTTTGCTGCCAGTTAAGGGCTAAACTGGATCGAATGGACAGAGTCAACCTAGTGGCTCCTGGTTACCAAAAGGGGTGACCCTGCAGGCCTACTTTGCTCCACCATGCAAAATGTAGGTCCCTCTGCACATGGAGGTGGGGAATAGAGGCCCTAAAACCTCTTCAAGGTCCAGCTCCAGAAGGGACACCCAGACTAACTGGGAGAGTGGGAAGCCCATACACTTGTTTGTTTTCCTGGAGGCCTGTGGAGACCTCATGGTCTAAAGGCCTTTGCGTGCCATGCCACCAGTGGAGACAAACGCCACTGGAAGTCCCAAAAGATTTTTGCCATTTAATCTTAATAATGAATCACACTCTGGAAGTGCTGATTTTCTCCATCAAATGCAACGGAAACTGGACTTTGCTAATCCACATACATTTGTGGACCCCCAGAGCAACCTGCCTAATTTTTTTTTTTATATGGTGATGTCAGAAATCAGCTCCCCTGGCCTAAGGCAAAGCAGACATGTAAGTCTCAGACATCTCATTCTGGCCAGAGTCTGGTAGCTACCAGCTGCATATGCAGCAGAGGTGTTGTTTCACTACATCCTCTAGAAGAAAAGCAATTCTGCACTGGATCAGCATCCAGCCAGTATTTGTAGTTTGGCGGTTTTATATTCAGTTGTCACATCACAAGCATCACGACCTTTGCTGCATCCAACGGGGGAACCTCAAAACCATTCCCCATCTTACACAGCTTGTTGCAAACTGGTCTGCTGAATGCAGAAGACATGACTTCTAGAAACCATGCCAATAATCAGTGTCCTCAGAAAACATTTCTGAATGTCCCAGCGAGCTCTGCTCTTTGTATATATGCTGCTGTACCTTGCTAGATAATTCCAGAGCCTGTTCCAAAGACGTGTCTTGCTCTGGAAACAATTAAGTCACTCTTCCTCCAAAAAAAAGTCATAGATTCCTTGTACCTTACCACGAAACTGAGAGAGAGAAAAATATCTCCTGTTTTCATAACAGTTAGTCGCACTACTCCAGAGCATCCAGTGAAACAAGACCACCACAATTTACTTGCCTCAACAGGCAGTTGCTAGAGGTTTAGGCAGGGCTTAAACTCTGTCTCCCTTCAGACGGAAGTTGGTAAATCTAGCTAGGCAAGACCTGCATGGATATAGTCTTTCAATCTTTTATTAAGTCAGTGACAGAGCTGGGAAAACAGACAAGCTTAGAGGCAGGCAAACCCTTTTGCGGGGCTGAAACAGAAGCAGTACGCTTCAAGTTAAGAACATGTTGGGAACAATTGCTCTGAGTGTAACTTAATTATGTTAACCACTTGCAGAATGGATATATGAGGAGCAGGAGAATGTGTTAGCAAGGAAGAGGTGATAAGGTCATTAGTCCCTTAGGGACACGGAAGGAATGATATGGATAATTATCTCTTGTGAAACAGTGAAAGGTTAGTACAGGGTCAAGAGTGAGGAAAATGGTGCTGTGCTATAAAATCGCTATCTAGAATCTATGATTTTGAGCATGCAGTAGGGCAATGAATTATATTTACCAGGCTCATCGCTGAATATCCTGCTAGATATTTTTTAAGGACTGGGACAGAACTAGAGAGAATGTTTGATGGAAAAATTTCTCACCAATAAATAAAATGCTTCTGACCTTCCCTACGTTCTGCAATAGCAGAACACTTTCCATTGCCTCATGGGCCTTAGTGAATCTCCGGTTTGCACAAGTTGGTGTCTCACTCCTGCCTCTAAGTCCTATGAAAGCTGCTTTCTCCTCTTGGCACTGTCGGAAGAACGTGTCTAAGTCACTTCAGTCATCTGTGCTTGACTCATCCCCAGTGGAAAAATGAGATACAAAATGATTAATCTCCTTTCTAGGAGCATCAGGATGATGTATGGAAAGGGAAATGCATGTGTGATTAAGGTAGAAGCGTGGCGTGAAGGATGTCAGGATTCTGTTCTCACTTCTGCACCTAATACAGCTTGTGAGCCTGGGACATGTCCCTCTGCCTTAAGCCTGGCTGTAGCGTGAGCTGTTCTGGGTTACATCTGCACTGGAAACCATGACCGCCGTTGAGTCACCTAAGGAGCACAATAATACTGTGCTACTTTATGAAATGCTCTGATATCCTGGGGTGGAAAAGGGCTTCCACTTCAAATAGCTAAGCATCAAAAATGAATTAAATCTAGTCCTGTGGTTGCATTTTTCAGGGGTTGCAGTCAGAGCATAAGAAACCCCCAACGCAAGAGTCTGCTAATGTAGCTCTTGGCTTTTAGAACATCTTCCACTGACAGAGCTGACTGCATAGTGGAAGAGTCTGTCTTGAGCAGGGAGCAGAACCCAACCACCTGCGTATTCACAGCCATCCAGGACACCCTGTTTTACTTTCAGTGGGCATAGGTCTCATGCTTCATCACAACCAGTTTCTCTACATTGTATAAAGGTGGCCTATGGCGATTAGTTCAGATTCTGATAAGTTTAGTTAACTTTGGACAGATGAAGCTTGTAGTTATTTAGGCTGAGGAAGCAATCTTAGTTCTTTTTTCTACATATATGTGCCGTGTCATCGTTGCTCCCTTGAATAGCACACGTAGTATCTGTTGTATATCTGCTTCTTTCCGTGGCAATGGCAAATCTCCACCCCATACGGGCATTTGAAATGATCCTTGCACTGTACCGTTAGGAGGTGGAAGGGCAGCGTGTTATGCCCAGGCCTCATGGAGCAGCCAGTGCCATAGATCACACATGGGATATCACATATTTTGGACATCTGCAGTACAGAAATGTAGACTTGGTCTGGTCATCATAGGTCCTGTTTATACAAACGGGCACTTTTAAAGGTTCATATAGGGATAAAAGACGTCTTGCCCTAGACTCCATAGATGATGCAAGTGATGGAACTTGCATGTTGTCCAGATTATCCCCTAACTGTTCAGTCGAACCAAGTTATTCTAAGGCAGAACTGTTCATTTCTGAAGCAGCTTAACTGCACTGTCTTTCTGGGAGAGGGATTGTGTAGACATCTGTAAATCAAGGCAAACCCTGTATGGAACATGCCAGGATACACAGCAGCTAATTTCTATCACTTGCTCAGATTAAAATTGCTGTAGGTTTGGCTGCATTGAAAAAGAGAAAAAAAAAAAAAACCAACAAAATAAACAAAAATTCCACGTTAGCAAAACATGTTTCTCAGGCTAAATGTAAAAATACGTTTCACCAGAGCAACTTGCAGGTCTGGGTCTTATGACCAGGGGTATATTTTCTAAAGCCGTATGCATGAGTTTAGTGCTGCTGTATTGTACATCCAGTAAAAAACCATGATGATTCTCAAAATGCAATTCCAGTAGCATTATTTCCCTCCTGCTATGTTGTGGGTACTTCAGATCATTAAAAAGTGTTTTCCACTTTCAGAAGTATTCTTCGTGACCTGTTCTTCCACTTATTTTGGCCCCTTTCAGCCTCGGTGAAATAGGTCCTGATTCTAGCAACCATCCTCATTTGCTGCACGGTTGTATTGTATGATGTATTTCCAGTAGTTTGGGGCCACTGTTTTGATCACAAAGAAACCCTCATTTTGTTCATTTTATTCAAATCAAGAACAATGGGACTCCAAGCAGCCCTACAGACTATCTCAAAGACACTGCGTCGTCGATGTACGGCACCAGGATCTGAGTGGTGCTTGTTGAGTTGCTTGGCTGGAATTAGATTCCGTTGTTCTTATTCAGGGTGAGAAATGGGATAAAAAGATCTAAAATGGGTAACTTTATATTATCACACTGAGCTGGTTGGCTGGCTGGTTCTGTGAAATGTATGGTGGGTCACCAGAAATCACGGGGAAATGTCCTTACTTTTTCAGCTGGAAAATGCAACTTCATAAAGCAGAAGGAGAAACGTGCGGTAGGGCCCTTGTTAGCACTGGTCACCACAAAAAAAAAATGTGAATTATATTTAAACAATCCCAACATGTGTTGAAGGATTACAGGTATGTAATGCCATGAAAAGCCTGGATGTAGCTGCATCCAGTTCTCAAATACCTGCAGGCAGTTTGGAAAGAGAAGAATGCACCTCCTCCATTATTAGGTCCAAGAAGATAATCAAGTTCCAGTTCCAGGCCCAACCCCTGTTCAATTTATGAACACAGATGTAACCAAAGCCTCGTGTTTCAGCACTGGGGTGGAATGGACACAGCTTCTCTTAATGTTATTTTTTTTTCAGTTGAGAACTTTTTGGATTTGGAAGTTGAGTATGAGAATGGAAAATGGTTCATGTGTATATATATATACACACACATATAAAAATAGTAATATATGCATGCATGTGTTAAGCAGGCATAAGGAAAGAGGAGGCCCTGTGGTGTGTTAAATCTTGGAATACTTTTCCCCAGAGTGATATTTTCTCCTTTATTTAAATACCTGGACTGTTCTTAAATACAGGATAATTTTATGTCAGAAGGTGTTTAGCCAAGGAATCAAGTGAAATCTCACCTGTTCCATACTTCCCCTCAGTCTTCATTGACACATCCGTGGTAGCTCTTCTTGAGGGTCAGAGCTGGATCAAAGCTTTTGATTGGACCTAGAGTTAAAAATAAACACTCTGCGTTTGGGGAGCTGCAGCAAACAGAGCTTCACTAGCACCGTAGAAATCAGTTTCACAAGAGACCAAAGTAGAAGCAAAAGCTGGTTTTAGTCAGGTGCAGGGGTATATCCAAACATCCCAGAGCAGCTCGTTGACTTTCAAGGAAATGCGACAGTTCAGTCCAGAGACAGGCCTAGCCCAGGGACAAACACAGTCCTCCTAACACCTATTCCATGATGACCTTCCTCCCCCACTAACCGTGTCTGATTCAGCCCACAGATACATTCATACGCATATATATAAAGCTGCAGAAATACAATTCACAGCCCTTTCCTGTCACTGGTTTTGGGATGTAGTAGTGGGGGGCACAGGGAATGCAATGGGCTGACTGTATGGACAAAAAGGAGTTTTTCATTTATTGTCCACTTTACGTAGTCATCTGCATGTGTGCAAAGGACTGATGGAAAGTCACCCTTTATGAGAAGAGAGGAGTTTACACTGTTGTTAAACTTAAGGTAAAGCAATCTGCTCTCAGGCATTAGGACTTTATCCAGTCAAGCTGACCTTTTTCAGGAGGAACATTTTACCAAGTGGAAAACATTGCCAATTAATAGTATTAAATCAGTGTGCAGACAATAATTTCCCTTGAACGTCTTGATTTTTTTTGCTCTTAAACCTGTCTCTGAACTTAGCTGTTATCTTTTTGCAATCAGAGGTGTGACCTCTCTCTTCCTTTCTTTCCATAGCCTAGAGGAATAAAATAATAATAATAATAATAATAAAAACCTCACCAAATCATCTGTTTAGTCTCATCTCCTTGGTTTTGTTGCTGGTCAGTCTGGTGAAGTACTGAGCTGGGAATGTGAGTCTGTAGTGTCAGTGTTCATTAACATAAATACGAGGAAATGGAAAAACATTCCAAGAGCTGGATTCACACTTACACTAAGGTCCCTTTTTACTGCTTTGGCTGTGGAAAGAGACCAAGAAGTGGGTGGGCATGTCATTTAGTAGTATGTTCCCATGTTTACAGCGCAAGTACTTTCTCACCTTTCAACAGCTCTACTTAAATTTGCTAACATGGACCACTGGAGCTATTGCTGCAAAACTTCATCCATCACACGGCTCCTACTTTGTTGAGTGGCCATATTTAAATACCTACAAGTAGCAGAGGAGCAACTGAACTCGAGAGAATAGGGAAATCTTGGGTCATGCACTACTTAATGGTCTCCAGATGAAGACCAAGGCTGGGGTTCTTTTCATGTAACTTTAGATGCTGTAGTATCTATTTCAGAGCTGACTTTCCCTTCCATAATCAGTGGAGGTGTAGTGAACCTACTCAGTGGAGATCATCATCTCTTCCTAAAACGTGGTAAAATAGGCCAGACAGTCTGTGCCCAGGAAGTTTCTTTCTCTCCATTGAGAATGCAGGGATCCAGGTACGACTAGGTCACTTCCAGCTGGATGGGATGACTCACCGCCATCCATTGGATTTCCCTGCTTGACTAACACCACCATATTGACCAGACCTAGGGAGGTCTCCTGAAACTGTTGTGTCCCAGCTGGGTCTTTCCAGCAGACATGCTGCCAGCAGTTGGCTTCCTGAAAAGCAGTGGGTGTGTGTTCAGCTGAATTTTCCCTTGGGGTCTACTTTTTCTAGGAAGAGTTTAGAGTTCACTGGACATTTGACTGGACAGGAGCAAAAGAGGAGTTTTCACACAGCCAGTCACTTGTCTCATCAGGGCAGTGATAAATAGGAGTAAGGCTGAGGGGTCAGCTCCAGGGTCCTCTGCTCAGGTAAGGGAAAGATAACCTTGTGAGAAAGAGTTCTGAAAGCCAGAGTTGCCGCCCTTGCTGGAGGGATGAAGGGATGTGCTTCAAAGACTGCTGTCGCACACTGTGGCAGCACCACAGACAGGCTGATTTTCCAGTGCACTGTCATAGGCAGTGGGGTCATACCTCTCTTGGTGTCCTCTGCAGCCTGCTGCCTGAGTGGCCTACTTGGTAGGCTGCTGCTGGCCAGCTGCTGCTGTCTCTGAGTGGTAAGCTTCTTCAGGCTCAGCATAACAAACAAATTGTGCGGTAGACCACAGGCAAGTTGGAAAAGATGAAGCTCCGCTTTAGCTGTGCTGTCATCAGTGGCCCCTTGGGAATGTGACTCTCCTGTACATCTGAATCTTGGACAAAGTCTGCGATTCCCAATCTTCCGTGGCCAAGAGAAATCTGAAATCCTTCCATGTTTCTCCGAGGCCGCCAGGGACTCTCGTTATCAAGTCTGAGACTGAAAATGCCAAACAAGTCTTCCAGGGAACAGCTGGAGGGACCACCAACACTCTGCAGCCAGGGAACGGATGCCACTCTTCCATTACAACATCACATGTCCTGTTTCATATGCAGCATCCGGATAGCTATGTTTTAACCATATGCAGCTCTTTCCC
>NW_010565626.1:29766-65459 GCF_000687285.1 Phaethon lepturus
GGCATCTTTGACACAAGCAGCTGAGCTCAGGACAGAAGGAACTGGATGGAAATCATGCGATTGGTTTACATTGGAGATGATTCTAAATAATCTGAAAAGTCAGTGGCCTTAAAATGCAGAAATCCTCTTTTTTTCCTTCCCTTGTGGCTTGCAGGAGTTCAAAGTCCACACAAAGCATCTGCTAAAAGACTTTGGACTGACTGTAGACTCCAGAGCAACTGTAAATAGACCTTAATTCCAAAAATAGAGAATGAGCAGCTTCTCCCTTTCGAATGTTCTGGACAGAAATCAAATTCAGACCACAGGACAAGTAGGACCTCTTCAGGTCCTCTAAGTCCAATCTTCTGCCATCTCAAACTTCCAAACGGATCAGTAGAGAATCCATGTTACATCCAGTACATTTCACAAGCCACAAAATGTTTCCCTGCAGCCTCTCACAATCTTTAGCCTTCAAAAGGCTCTTAGATTCGGAGACAGAAGGCGAGGGAGATAACACACCACTCTGAGGCTAAGCCCCTGCAACTGCAAAAACTTTGCTATGAGAAATTATTATTCTCTCCCTATGTTCTCAATGTTGAAGAGCAAGTTAAAAATAAATAAATAATCAAAACACAAAACCACCAAAACCTCCAGGAAAGCAGGATGGTGTTATCAGGGAGGAAACTGTGAGGAAGGGGTGTATTGATATCTGCGAGAGGCAGTTCATTGTAAAGAGCAAAGTCCTGAACTTTACATCCTTTTTGTTTTCTTTATGCTTACCTTCACTGCAGTCTCATCTCCTCTCAGGAATTCCCCAGAGCCTTTGTGGGACAAGCCAGTGGCTCCAAGAGGTTTGTTTTCCATCAGCGATTTTCTATGGGTATTTGGAGATGTACTCAGATCTCCATGCATTAAAATTCTGTGTACTGAAAGATGACGCTGACTGGAAAAAACGGTCTACCTCTTGCAGAGATGCCAGCTGTAGAGGCTGTACCATAATTTTCCCCCCCTTTTTTTTTTTCTTTTATGTTCCAGCTGCTGGAATCACGTGAGTGTCTAAAGTTTAGATTATGAACTACAACCATACCAAAACACGTTTGCATTTTTTGTCATTACCGACAAAAAGGTCAAGTTGCATAACAAAGGACAGACAAAACCGATCATACTTTTATTATTTCTAGAAAGAAAATCTTCTTCATTTATAGGTCAGTCCTTTAATTTTCAGCAGCCTCTGACCCGTGACATTCGAGTGCTGGGATGGTCCATTGCTCAGCAGTGCCCAAAGCGCTCTCTGCGTGGAGAAAGTCCTCTGCCAGATTGTGTACCAGAGTCCTGGTTGCAGACTGCAGACAGGTAATTTCAGATTCATGTAAAATCTTATTTAACCTGCCCAAATTTCAAGGAATGAAAAGTACATGTTTGGGAAACAGCTGCTTTTCACTGACTGAAACCACTGTGTTTTCAATTACTTAAGGTTCTCCCGCTCACCTGTGGCATAGAACTCGGTGGCAATGCAACAGGACTCGCTCGAACTAGTGAGGTTTTGTGCCCACAGGACAAAAAGTACTGTATTGAATTAGATATATTTTCTAATATTTTTCTTTCTTCTAAATGTGCCTCAGTTCCGAAAGCTATTTGGCTGAACTTTCAGGCCCAAAAAATGTATTAACAAAAAGTTTTTTAAATTTCCAAGCATTTGATTCTAGGGAAAAAATGGAAGATATCACACCAAAAAAAACACAGAAAGAATGAAACCTTTTCATTATTCTCAGTTTTTCCTGTGAATATATTGACTGTTTGGGTTATCTCCATGTAGTGTTTACATAGAGAAATGTTGCAAAGCTTAGGGGGAGAAAGAGATTCCAAAGAGGAAGAAAGGAAAATTCATGAGGAAAATTAGAATTAAAATATCTTAAACAATCCCTGTCATCAATCAGCCAAATGAAATTAGCTGCAAATTAAGAATATTCAGAAAAAGTACAGGTACTACAAAGTGAGTTGAAAAAGTAAAACGGTGTCTTTTCTTGCTGCAGTACTAATTATTTGACGGCGTTTATTAACTGTACAATGGCAAGAAGCTCACTTTCCTTTTGCTTTGAGGCTTCTGTTCCCATCGGCTGTGAAGGGACAAAGTGCGCTGGGTGCGGTGGGGGCTCGGGACGGTGTTTGCAGGTGGTACTATGTGGTTGAGTTGGAGGTGAAAATAGCACTGAGCTTAATTTCCCGATTATTTTGATCGTCTTGATAAACAACTAACCAGTGTCATCTGGAAAGGAAAGAGGAAAGTGAAATGAAGCTGGAGGAGAGCAGTCCCCTAACCTAAACTGCAAATAAACCCAGATTTGATACATTACGATCAGGTAGAGGCAACTGCTGGGAAGATTTTCCTTAAGGGGTTCAGATAATATAATCCAGAGCAGAATTTGGTTCTTATGCCAAGAAAATCTTTGCTCTGGTCTTATTAGAAAAAGAACGAAAAAAAAAATCGATTCTTTCTCCTGAAATACCACAAGTGTAGAACTTTATGCAGTGTTTCAGAGTCAGGACCATGAGGTTTTTATTTGGAAATGCCACATGAAGCAGTGTTTCTGTGCGATAGTTCCAAATGAAGAACACATGGTTGCAGGAAGTGCCTGGAATGGTATTATCCTCCATAAACACTCCTGTTAAAGACAGCTAATGGCGTGTTTCAGAGGAAGATGGCTGAAGGGAAGAACAGAAAAATATCAGCTGATTTACATCATATGACCTGTGAGAACTGATTATAGGTGGTTAAATGTTTCCCAGGGACTTGGATGTCTGCTAAGGTTTTCATATCTTCTGCAAAATTCATAGGGTGGAAGGAAAAGAAATAAAAACCATAAGGAAAAAAAAAAAAGTGGTCTGCGTTTGGAAGAAGGGTGTGACGTTTTATTGGACAATTTTATTAAAGAGGGGAAAACCTGGTGAGGGCATGTCCTTTTCCTGGTTTTGTTCTGTTGCCTTTCCCAGGCCTCTGGCTGTCCTCACCCTTGTCTCTGCTCCGTTAGCGGTTACCCCGCGCGTCACACCGCAGAGGAAGCGTGCGTGAGATGCTTTCTCCGTTGTTTCCCGGCTGTGACTCTCTCAACAGGAATGAACAGATAAGTAAATCAGGGCAAAACTTGGTGTTATTTCTCTGCAGTTACGCAGACAGTGAATTGCACTGGTTGAGTTGTGTGAGTGTGCGTGGAACAGGCGGTGACCTCCGCCTTGGCAGCCTAAGGGAAGACTTTGATTGCAGCTGCTGTTGTAAATTGAACGGGCACGTTCTCCAGCCCCGTGGCTGGAGTGGTCCATGCCTGCAGCTCTGTGCTCAGGGCAGGGTGGTGCCCATCATCTCGACATGTCCCTCATTGGGGAGAATTCTAGTGATTCTGGAACAAAACCATATCAAGAATTTAGCTAACAACGCAAAGCTAATGCGATCGTGTTCCAGGGACTGAGCCCATGCCCTGGTGCTGTTTAATTTAGCAGAGTAGGGGTAGCTTTGAGGTCTGATCCTGATGCTGCTGTCCCACGGGGTTAACTCTGCTGAACAAAACGGGACAGAGGTTTTTCTTTAGCAGAACGACTCTGTTCCAGGAAGGTGCACCAGCCTTTGAGGGAGCACTTGCTGCCATAATTCATGCTGGGAGAGCGTAACTAGAGCAGGTCAGATTTGGAATTAAGGTTGTAAAAAGCTTTGCTGGGACTTTCCTCTGCTTCTCCCCAAGTGGCTTCAATGAATGAGTGTGATGGTATTAAAGAGCATAGACTAGGACTTCTGTGGTCTGGGAAGATATTATCATCATCAGGGTAGGGGAGCCAACAGGATCAGCAAAAACCAGCGAGGACGAGAGACTAACACAGAGCCGTGAAGATAAGTTGGAACACACAGTGGGGAAACCACATGAGAGTACAGTTGGAGAAGGCAGTTTATGCAGCTCCTCTGGGCACGGAAATAGTCTGAAACAAACCTCCCCACCAGCAGGTAGAAGCAGTTGTGCTGATAAAGATACCGGAGTGAGCATGGAGAGCGAGCAGAGCTGTGGTGCTGCAGGGCGCTGCGGAAGCTGAACCATCGTTGCGAGGTTGGGCTGCAGACCCAGAGGAGTGATGTCAGGGAGCAGAAAGGTGAGCTTCACTCACTTGATGGGCCTGGGGAGACTGCACCTGGAATGCTGCTCTCACTTCTGGGCACCTCATTCCCAGAAAGATACAGATGAGCCAGAGAAGGTATGTTGGGGGAAACCCAACTTCATGATTAATTGGCTGAAGAAAACAGACTATGAGTCATGTGCAAAGATGAATGGCTTGGCTCTGAAACCACAGCATGGGGAACCTAGTAACAGTCTACAAACATTTGAGGAGAGGTTACCAGACAGCAAAAAGATAACTTATTTATCATGGAGCAAGGGGCTGATATTTGGACAGGGAAATTATGAAAACCAAATTGCTGAAACAACAGCCACTCAGTGTTGGAGCAGGCTGTTGGTGGGAACAGTGGACACAGAAGGATTTTAGCTGTTGTGTCACCATTACTTGGTAAAGCTTAGAAACATGAGAAAAAGTTATTTCCTGTTCTGGGAAGTGAGGGAAGACTGTTGTTTATTGGGGTCATAAACCTTACCTGCATGAATGAGTTGATGCAGTAGGACTCTGGGAAGAACAAACAGCGAAGCAATACAGTGACTATCCAGATAAGAAGATCTGGGTACACGCTTGAAACATGGTGGAGAAAGCCATTAGGTCTCAACAGTCTGTCCATTTTTTGTGCTTTGTCAGAGTGGGGTGTGGCCAGATCAAAGTGCTATACAAAGGCAAAGAGTGGCTTAATTCCCTTCTTGAGGAGTTACAGGGATGTCAATGACAAAGAATTTCTGCCATCTCAGCTTCTAGGTGACCACTAGATGACTGACGAGTAAACATGTTCATTGACTCTTATAAACACTGGGGTTTATTTCTTAAAATATGTTTCCTTTTGAATGCCTTTGCTCCAAGTAACCAGTCTTTTGCTTTCACTTTTTGGAAGCCGTTAGTTGTTAAAATACTAGTTATAATTTAGACTGTCACCGCAAAGAGAGCAGGAAGGTTGGCTCTGAGACAAGCTGAGATAATTGTGCTTGTTATCAGGCAGGTGAGATAGCCTGATGGAAGAAAACAGCAGCATCCTGCCACTGGAGCCAGAGGGCAGGTAGAAGCCTGGGAGTACGGCTGTGTATGAGGAAGTCGCTTGGTCGGTCTTTGGAAATCCCGGAGTAACTATAGCTGAGCGTCAGTAGTGTGGAAGCACCAATATAACGGCCGTTTGAAACCAGCAGCAGAAGACAACCTGTAAGGAGGAGGATGGACAAAACATACAGGCCGTGTGCTGTAGTTATTGAGTATCTTTATTTCCAATAGCAACACACCAAATTGGGTACTGAGGGCTCTGAGCTACTGGGCCAAATTTTGACAATGTTTGAGCTCCCATTGGAGCTCCTGCTAAGCTCCACCAGCTCCCATTGATGTCAACACTGTGCATATGGAGATTTTTTTTTATTTCAAGGGTAGCAGATACAAGTCTCAGCAAGACTTTAAGCCCCAATGTGTTATGCACTCTGCACACATGCATGAAGCGAGAGTCAGCCTTTGCCATGGAGAGCTGACTTAACATTGGTAAAAGAAAAGCCTCTGTTCCTACTGGGCAGATAAAGAACTGGAGCCTGAAAGCATAAGTGACCTTCTAAGGTTACAACAATTTGTCTGTGGCAAAACTCTGTACCATAAGATGGATGTCTCCTCTTTTATGAATGTTAATGTGCACTGAATATGTGTTGCTGTGATGGGAACCCATGCCCAGCCCAACTTTCATTCATATACAGAGGAGTCACTTTGGGAGAAGGTCTGTGCAGCAGTTATTTTGTTAGGATTCCAGAATAACTGTCTTTGAAGCCTTCAACTCTAGCCATTTCAAAAAGACCTCCTTCCTTGGAGCTTCTTTGAGCAAGCTCTTAGAGACCCTAAGTATGTGGCTACCAGACAAGGAGCAACAATGGACAAAGCACACAAAAGTGTCTTCTCGTGGATATAACTGGGTGATTGAAGATGGCCTCACTCTTCGTTTCTATTCTCTCGTTGCTACATTTTCCTTGACACAGCCGATATACAGGCTCCACTGTAAAAGTTACAAAGCCTGGTAAAGGGGAGCTAGTAGAGCACTAGAAAACGTTCTCTTTGTATTGACTGCCACAGCTCTTCCAGTGCATGTAGTCTCATGCTGTTCAGATCAACCTCTGACCAGGGGCTGTATGTGCTGAGTCCTACTGCAGATGAGCCCATCATGTCATAGGCAGAGAAATGCAGTATCTCTATGACTATTTTGGAGGTGATAATTTCCATAATTCTCTTTCCTCCTTGTTGCATAGTGGGATTATCACGTGTTCAGGAACTTGCATTTTTCTAACTTCTTGTACCTCTCAAACATCCTTTCAGCAATACATACCTACGTTGCTTTCCAGGACTGGAAAAAAAAAAAAAAAAGAGTGATGTGTCATTGTCAGAGCGTGCATTAGGGTTATTCGTAGGTTGAAAGGTGTGTTGGAACAGGGACAGGTCTGGACTATCGCTGCAGTGTGTGAACAGGTTTCGGTTTATCTGCACACATGCATGAACATGTGGGAGGGCAGTATATGTGTGCGCGTTTGTGTGTGTTATCCATTCCACAGAACCTGGAATCTAACAAGGACGACTGCCAAGTAGCACTCATCAGCAGTTCATAAGACCTGCTCTGCCAGCTCCTCCTGATTCGGGCTGTGGGTAAAAAACTGGCAGCAGTGGGTTTCAGGAGCAAGTATAATTCCTCTCTTATGGGAAAAGACTGCAGGGGTGCTTCCTCTCATTGGTGCCACAGGGAGAAAGCAGAATAAAAATGCACCAAGGGTTCTTTGAGGAAGGAGGTGCTGCTTGATGTTGCTTACTGCCAGCAGAGAAAAAAATAATAAAAAAATAGTTCAAGTTAAATGCAGTTTATTAACATCCATTGCTCCAGATTATATGTAATGGAGTTGTGGGAAGGGGATAGAGGGGGATGAATGAGCAAAGTCTCAGGCTTGGGCTGCAATGCTGAAAAAAAGAGATTTAAATACCCTCAAATGAATTTGATGTTTGTGGAGTTCATCGAAATAAAGATGTCCCTCCTAATTTTCACAAGCAAGGAGCAAAGGTACTACCTGTAAACTTTCTGTTAGAGAGCTCCTACAAATACGGGTGAGAATGTTGGGGGGGATGTAAAATTTTTTTTACTTTTTCCATTACAAAAGACTAGAGATATTTTTCATCAATACTTAAGCCCCAGAAAAAAAAGTTTTTAAGAAATATGTAAGTTTCCTTTGACTTTTAGGTGGAAATTGCTAAGTATTTCCTGAGTGATTCTTCCTGTTGTCTGAGTATTTTATTGAGATTCAGTCTGAAGGAAAAAAAAAACAACAAACAAAGCCAAAACCAAAAAATTCTCTCTTTCCAAGTTTACCATTAATCTTATTAGGGGTTTAAAGAAAAGAAATGGTTATAGAATGAAAATCTGACTTCCAGTAATTGTTAGAGTTTCTGGTGGTACAGAATTTTTCTCTCTGGTTTGGACTGAGGCAAGAACATGTAAACAAGTCAATATACGAACAAATGTAAACAAGTCTGAAGCTCAATGAAAAACTTGTTCTTAAGCATGGGTTACAAATGGTAGAAGATTATACCTTGTGCTAGAGTTGATTGAAAAATTGCAATGAAAAGATAGGATGTAAAAATACAGTGTTACACTTAAAATGAAAGTCTCTAGAGAAAAATATTCTTAAATTCCTCAGTACAACTGCGTTGGGGAGGGAATAGGCTGAAATAGGTAATGGCTAATGCAGTCACTTGAGAACTAAAAAACTCATCACAAATCCATAGTATGCCGATGGGTTTCTTACATTTGCGATGAATGACATCAATCACCCTGACCCAGCTCGCTCTTTTTTTGATGGAAGTTTTTTGCTCGGTGGTGTTTCACTCTGCGTCGGAATGGAAGTGCGCTTGGAAACCTCCATCGCTTTTCTGAGGTAGAAGCACCGCTTTGCTCAGCAGTTCCCAGGGCTGAGATCCAAAGCAACACTGGCTGTGTTCGGAGATCGTACGTGAAGATCCTGCCTCTGACTGCAGCAAAACCAGTGAGAGAAGTTTGTGCACAGGCTACAACCACGCTGGTAAATTAGACTGTACCAGGACCCTGATGGCTAAATGGTCACAGCTTGTAATCTCTCCTATCCTGCAGAACGGGGCGGCTGGATCTCTGCGGCTTATTGAGAATCCTCCTTGGCTAGTAGTCTTAGTCCTGAACCGTACAGGAGCGCTTTGGGATCCTCTTAGTTTCTGTGGGCAAGGGAACTTTCTAGCTGTTTAACAGTATCACAGTTAAATCCTGGTGGTGTTAAATTACCAGCGGAGATGCCCACTGGAGCTAAGGACCAATGTACTTTTCTAAATATGTAAATTTAAAGTGATTGCTAACTTTTCTAAATATGTAAATTTAAAGTGATTGCTAACTGGAAGGGTAAAACTGATCACATATAAAGGTGTTTGGCTGAAAGCTGAAGACCCAGCGCAACCGAACGGCTCCTTCTGGCCCCCTCTCAGGCTGTGGGGAGGGACGGAGCCCTTCAAAGGACGGACTCACTCTGTCCTGGGAGTGCTGTCAGCGTGGGGAGGATGAATTAGTCTACGGCGATGTCTATGTCTCTTCAGCGGCCTAGAGAAGAGTCCTGCCTCCCAGCTGAGATTTAGCACCAGCGCCTGAGAGTGAAGCTGAGTGGGACTATCCACACCCTTTCTTCCATAAACACATCCTTAAAAACACCAAAATTGCTCGGTTAAGGAGGGAAGCTCATGATTTCCCTTATACCTTCACATCAGCTATAAAAGGACCACTAACAAAACATCCAGCTTTCATTTCCAACCCCAACACTTGCCCTAAGTCATGCATTTCTCTCCAGATCAAAGTGACGCTCAAACCAAACAAAACCTTACAGGGACCTTAAAAGCTTTTCTAGAAATTAGATAAAACCATCTGACTCATCCCTGCTCTTTGCTAAGAAAATCACTGTTCAATTTTACATTTAAAAGGCAGGTTTACCCTTAAAGTATATTAAACATACTTTAAAAGTAAGGAAACAAAAAATAGAGAAGTTTTCAGGCAATGAAGTTCTTTTTCATGATTCATTGTTTAGAAGAGCTTTTGTTTTTCTTTATGTTGAATCGCAGTCAAAATAGCAAATGTTGCCATCGCTGTTATTTTGTTATCACAGTGTAATTGAGGAATGGTTTGTAGGTGAGAGATCAAGGTGAGATCTTTGACTACAGATTTTGGCAGAGTTACGAACTTTCAGGAACACACACTCTTTTCTGAGTTAAGGCAAGGAAATGCTTTGAAATATTTGTTCTTAACAAATTTTAAATTAAAAAAAAAACCTCCTTGAAATAAATATTTTCAAATCTCTCTGACTTTGTAATTTTATTATTAATTTTACATTTAGTGTCATAGACATGTAACAGTAACATTATGCTATAATATGTGAAATAAAGAAAGTAGAAATAAAACATTTTTTTGATAGAAATAAGATGCTTTTTTTTTAATAAATATTTTGTGCTGTTAGTGTCAAAATGTGACAATTCCACATTAATGGAATGAAATATTTCTCTGGTCCTGAACAGTGTTTTTCCTAAATTAACATCGTTTTCATATGACATCTTGGAGTTCTTGTGTTCATAGCTGGTTTAACCACTCATCTCACCTGATAAGGACATCTGCTTACTAGAGACTTGGTCTGTGTAGTCTATAGAGTCTAAATTTCCCAGCTGAATTCAGCTAAGCCTAAAGAAAATAATTCTAACATACCAAGTAAATCTAATATAAAAGTACCTATTTCTACCCATCAGTTGTGTTTTTTATAGACAGATAAAGAGATATTGAAATCAGATCTATCCAGTGTGATCTACTTTAACTAAACTTACATTCATTTTTATCTTGCTTGCTTTTGTCGTTGAGTCTTTAATGACATCTTTCCTTTGAAATATCTTCTGGAGTGTTAGGTGTTACTGA
Source organism: Phaethon lepturus (assembly GCF_000687285.1). Lineage (NCBI taxonomy): Eukaryota > Metazoa > Chordata > Aves > Phaethontiformes > Phaethontidae > Phaethon > Phaethon lepturus. The sequence goes on from NW_010565626.1 coordinate 39,857, forward strand.
ATTGCAACTCAGTGGTCACTATTTACTCACAGAATGCAAGCTTTTCCCAAACCATTCCACACTAACCCAATTTTGAGGAACTCACTAGTTAACAAGTATGTTCCTAGACATGGTATTTCTGTCTGGGATAGAGACAATCTTGTTTTCCCTTCACAGAGTTCTAAGCTAACGCATTTTGCTATGCAATTGGAGTGGTCTGAAAGCATGTAGGGGACAACTGAAGAGCAACCATTGACCAGTTTTAAGTCCAGGAGGTGCTAGAATTCAACTGCATTGGATTTTCTGCCTATATCACAAGGGTTCTACGTAAATGAGCCCATACTCAGTAAAAGGTGGAAGATTCATTTTCTTCCTCGACCTCCCCGCTGCAAAGAGCATAACATAGTCGTGATGGGTCTGACTCACATGCACTGAAATCTTTCTATGGATTTCAACAGGCTTTTGACCCAGCCTGAAAAGGCTCCCATATACAATGGGGACCAGAGCTGAACGCAGCTCTCCTCTGTCGCAGCACGGTACCTCACCCAAGACCTCCCTTCCTCTCCTATTGTCTGAAAAAGGGTTTCAAACAATCATTTGAAGAGTCTCCTCAGACCACTGGAAACAATAAATAATAATAAAAAAAGTTCCTCGTGAAACAGGCCTCCCAGCTGAACTGAGGGAGATGGCCCAAAATGCAGGAGTTTCCTATGCGATACAGGAGATTTGGCAGCAGGAGTGGAATTATATCTCATTCCAGACAGTGAAAATAACCAAAACCATGAGGTTTTTCATGGAACAAATGGAAACCATGTGACCCATCACAATGGAAAAAGTGTAGCTGCTTTCAGCTCCCTAAACCCTGACACTTCTTTTTGATTTAACCACAATAATCTAAGTGGAAAATGAATAAATGTCAAGGGTTTTTTTCAATAAATCTGTGCACGGGTGAGAATAGGAACCAGAATAAAAGCTTTTCACGACATAAAGTTCATATGTTTGGATCCCTGACAACATTTTCTTTCTCTTATTTTTTATTGTTATTATTAGGCCTGGTTGTACTATTTATTTCAAAAAACCAAAATATTATAAACTGCTAGCAGTTTCTAGCCTGGAGCAAAAGCCCAATTCAGAACAAGGTGACCTGAATCAGGATATAACTATCTATCTTTATAAGTTAAAAAATAAATTTTAGAAATTTGAGAAACAAGTATGAGATTTGCCCAGTGCTCGCTTGGGCAAGATTTCTGCATGTTGAAATGAGACTGGTTGAGCGCGAAATCTCAAACTTATGTTAGCACAATAAATTAAAGGGGCAAAGACTGTGTGTCATACTTGTCCTTTTGGAGGAAATTAATGTCACATTGTCCAGAGTCAGGATTAACATGTGCAGGCCTATATACAACTAACAGTCTAAGTGTGCAAGCAGTGGCTCAAGTACCCAAACTTCACAGATTACCTTCACCGTGCTTCATGTTTCCACTGAAAACAGGTAAAAATAAAATTTGGCATGAGTATCCATACCTGAGTTGACCTCAGTCTGAAGTAATGAGGTAGTTTGTCATTGGGTCATTCCCCAAGGGTCAGAATTAGACTGATTTGCCTAGAATCACATGACAGGATGAAAAGACAAGCACTGTATTCTTCATCTACTGCCGTGATGAAGTCCATGTGTTTACTCGGAAATTAAATTTGTTATGTTCTTATGTACCTGACTGAATCAAAGCCTCAGGGAAGATCACTTCATCTGACAATGAAGCTGAATGAATGTTATCTTTTAGATAATCTCTCCTTAGACAAGAGTAATTTCTGGATCACTTACAGCAGTCACTAATGACAATTTGTGACTTTGTAATTATATGGGAAAAAGACCTTTCTCTGAGGCCCTCTTTTTAGAGAGAAGGTACTGTCTGACATAGAACATATCTGTAGGGCAGGATAATATTCAGATAGTGTAATAAAATATATTTGCCACTACAAATCTTGCCTTGCTTATGACGTTAACCTATAAAAGCTATAAAACCACTGCTGTTATACAGTATCTATTTTACCTCCCAATGCTAGCTTATTTCCTAAATCTGATTGGCTTTGCTGAGCTGCGAATAGCCCTCCAAAGACTTATATTGGCTTTCTTCTGATGGTATGTGCAAAACAACCCCACATGCACAAGTAGAAAGCTACATAAATTAAAATGCTGTAACAGACACAGTCTTCTTGAGGTGAAGGAGAAAGCTCTGAAGTTCAGCATACTCCAGGCTCCACTCCCTGCCAAACGCTAAGCTGCCTTTACTGGAAAGGATCCCCGCCAGGTTCCCACTAGCAGGATTGCTGCTAGAAATGATGCAGCCGAGGGTTTGTGTTGCATGGGGAATATCCAGTATTCTCATTCAAAGTCTCATGGTACAGGGTGATCCTGGTGCCACCTGTCCTGAGCTTTCTAGTGTCTTCTGCAGGTGGTTAGTGAGTTCAAGAGAACCCACTGCTGATGTGGGAAACGTGAACCTCAGAGGGTCAAGATGAAACTAATGCAGAGAAGCAACAGTGACCAGAAACAGGAAGGTAGGAAGTCTGATATATGTAGGATCCAGTGTTTTGCCTGCCATTTTTATAGTTATCTAGTCACCTCACTTGACTAGCTACCAACTCGTACTGCTATCCCTCCTCCCTTGCAGTTATACTCAGTTTTCTGTTGGGGGTTTTTTTGAGCCTTTCTCCCCCAGGCCAGTCAGCTTTTTTCCTTGTTTCACCTACTACAGTCTTGCAATATTACCTGCTGACTAGTGGATTAAGGATATCTTGTAAAGTCTGGTCCAGTATTATTCAGAAAGACTGCTATGGTGTCCCACTCTCCTAAGAATAATCCAAATGTTTATCCTGTGTACATGTAACTAGAAAAGAAAGAGACACTTGCAGGGAAGTTATTTAACTAAAAGCAAAACAGTGCAGTACTTTGATAATAGCACCCAAATATGGCACCATGTTATGTCACTAGCCTTGCAGGAATGGTAATGACATAATTAACTTCAGCAAGGAGAAACTCTGTTTTCTTCAGTTATCAATCAGCCATTGAAGGAGTCTTGGCTGCTAGCAACAGGGAGCAAGAAAAAGAGATGAGGGCTGAACATAAAGAAAAAACTCTAGGTTTGCATAAAGAAGAGGTGCTGGTGGGGTTGCTTGCTTACTCAGAGTGGGAAAATTTGGGAAGACAATCCTCCACAAGAGAAAGGAATTTTAGACCAAATATTTTCCCCATCACCTGGAGGACAATAAAACATCTGGAAAGTGTTACCAGCCAATTCGTGCGGGAATCTAGCACAGGAATGAGATTTGGAGACCAGTCAAGGGTCCTGGGAAGTGATGGAGGAGTGATGAATAGGTAAATCAAAGTGAGATAAGTGACAAGAAGAAGCATACCAAGCAGAAAGCACATTGCCTTGTTCTCCTCCTTATATGTCAGTAGTGGGTCGGACTGATTCTTTCCCTCACCTTGCTCCGCCAGGTCCTGAGGATACGTTCACTGCTAAAGGCCAACAGCATTCTCTTCAGGGGATGTTGCTGTAGGGTACAAAAGAGATTTATAGCCTTTATCAGTTTGCAGACATTCTGACATTTTGTTGTGGCGATGCAGATCTCTGTGTAGCACGTTTACACTAAATGACAGCAGGCTTGGTCTTTTCTTCTGGCTATCTGGCATAGGTGCCTCAGCAGCACTCTGTAGACCTCCCTCAACCTTACAGGAATCTGCAGATCAGAGGCTGGAAAAAAAAGATATGCATATACTATAGATAGTAGAGTTAGGAAACACCTTTTACATATATACATGCATGTTCTGAGATCTTAGCCAACAGAAATAAAATTGATGTAAACCAGCAGAGCTTCCTTGGCTTCATGGACCGGGGCGAGGTAGGGGGTTACAGTCTATGGCAGCTGAGATCCAGGTTCTGATATTTCAGTGGAATAATTCTCACTTAACAAGCAGAAGATTTCTCTTAGATGATTTCCATGGGATACTCCCATTTATGGAAATTGAAAACAGACTTAGGCAATTTAGTCACTGCCTGTCAGTGTGGCCTGTTCTCCAGCAATCATGATCAGTCTCATTATCAGCCCTGGAGTTTGCTCTTCAAATGCTTGACTATTGAAACCGATGGCACTTGGAAGAAGGAAGACTTTTTCTTAACAAGGACGTACCAAGATTTTGTTCCAGATGTCAAGGTTTGTCATAACTCCTAACAGTTAGTAATGGAGTGAAGAAACTTTGCCTCCTGGCACTCGTCTGTCCCCTGAGCCATGCTGTTTATCCCTGAAGGGTGTTCTTGTGGAAAGAAGTGCATTCCCCATGGTCACAGCCACTGCCCATTTGGATCTTTTGTTGGGTAGTCCAAAGCCCAGCTGTAAATTCAAGAGAGTTTAAGACCAAGGAACCCAATCTACTGCATGCACCAGCACAGGGCCTTATAGTTGATGCTGGGTCATTTAATGGAGTTCCAAAGTAGCAAAAATATCTTCTTTGTTTGCTTGTTTGCTTGTTTGTTTGTTTGTTTTGCTCCAAAAGCAAACCAAATAGCTCAGAATTACTCATATCAGAGGTGAAGTTTGGTTGACTAATACTGGGCAAAGCAAGATTTGCTCTGTCCCTCAAACAGCAGTTTCACAAAACCTATAACATCTGAGATGTCCAATAGGTACAGGGGAAGCTCCAGTTCTTTGCAAGTCAAGAGAGTTGCATATTGTAACTCTGCTTAGTGTAAAACTTCAAGACAAGACTAGGAGAGAAAAGCAAGTAGCAAGCTGCTTTCCCTGCTCTGGGAAGAGGGGAATGCAGCAGCCAAATAAAAGATCAGCGTCACATATATATATGGTATTCAATAGCCTTCTGCTTTTACCAGGTCCAGGTTTTTGCCATGTTTTTGCAGAACTTAATGGGAAAGAAAATTCCCATTGACTGGACTGGCAGGATAAAATGTCACATTAGTTTCTAAATGCTTAATTATTACCACTGTGTCAAATGAAGATTTATTTGTGCCATACTACTCTCCATGTAGTTTGTACTTCATTCATGTTAAGATTAGGACAAATTCAGCACGAACTTTTAATGAAGACCCAGTATTTGAGTGGGGGACAGAGATTCATGTAGAATTTTCTAGCCTAGATTGCTTCCAGAAATTGACAGACTCGATCAGACCTAGGCCATTTGGCCAATACTTGTCTCCAACATGGGGACAACTGGATTCAGAGAAAAGTTCAAACCTAAATTTTTTGGTCAGTGTATGTTATATCTCTCCCTCTATGGCTAGTTTATGAAAAATACTAATTTGTCAGAACACCTGTTAGAAATTTTCCCCATTTTAGCTCAGGTTGTAACCATTCATTCTTCCTAATTTAAGGAAATTCTCAGCTGAATATATGTGGAATCGACCAAGATGGCTGTCATCAGATGGACAGGAAAATGTGACCTAAACCACTGCCCATGAAAATCTTATCCTAATGACTAATAAAAGTTGTCTCCAATTTATGTTATCAAATGGCTTCATCATTTGAAAGCTTGGATCAAAAGCTTTCACCTGGAGAGCATATTGCAACCTGGTCCCACACATGGAGACTCAACAAAAATGTCCATTCTTCCATAGAGTAACTATTTGTGGCCAAAGTTGCTGCAGTCACAGAGGCTCACGTGGCTCCGATGCAGAACTGGTGCATTCCCCAGGGCCATTAACATGCGGCTGACTTGTGGAAAAGCGACAGGAAGTGTAAACAGCAGCCTTCATCAAGGCTTCAAAACCAAACCCGAATGTTTCCCAGTGCGCCCTTCACATCAAAGAGCCAAGGCTTGAAGACTACCAGACTCCAGGACAGCATGCATTCAATTCCAGCATAAAAACATAATTAGCATGTTAAACTGTTACATAAACATGTTTGCATTGTTATTTACTAAGTATCACAGGAATGCTTTGTAACAGTTAATCAACTCAAGGGGGTGAGGAGAGGGAGGAAATGGCTTTGCAGGGAATAATGAAAGACAAAGATTCCAGATCAAACTTCTTATGGGAAAAGAAAAAAACAAAACCAACAACACCCCCTCCCCAAAACAGCAATCAAAAAAATCCTTCCAAAAGCCCCCACAAAAAAATGCAACCTCAAAACAACTGCCCAGAAATGAAACTTGACAAACTTGTAATTCTTGTATATCACTTCTTCAGAATTACATCTACATTTTACTTGCTATATTTTAATTATTACTTGAAGGAAGAAATTACCAAGCTCATGTTTTCAGGTCATGAATGTGAATCACCAGGAGACCTGGAGTTTCACGCAGAAAACATATCACATAGAGGTCAGAAAAGAAATTTCTTTGTCAGGACTTTTCATTGGAAGGCCATAAAATTTCTGACAGTAAAGACAATATAAAATCATGGGTTATACCAATGTGAAGGAGTATTTGAACATGATTCTGAAAGTAAGGAGAAAAAATTAGTATTATTTTGTAAAAAGAGATTTGTTTGTTTAATTATGAGCAGATGACAGGCAAGACCCCTGAATAACACGTCATCCAAATTGTGCATGGGCTGTTTTCATTTAGAGAAGCAAAATTACTAGAACAAGGCTCTTTTTTATACAATTTTATATAACTTATTTTAAACACCTATTTTAGAGCAAGGCAAAGCTTAAAAGATAGCTGTCTCCACAATACTCTATTGTTTACGCCTAAGGTAAGGTGATAACAATCCCAACTGCAGTGTCTCCATGAACCTCCTATCTTCTCCTCAAGGTCATGCCACAATTTCTACCCTCAGCATGTTCCTGTTCCTGGAACCCCAGAGGGACACTCCATAGCGTGGAGGAAATGACCTTAGAAAATACCCCTTTTCTGGTTCACCTGTGGAAGACACAGGAGGAAATGACCTTAGAAAATGTCCTTTTTCTGGTTCATCTGTGGAAGACACAGTGGTGGCCATATGCCTCCACTTCGAGTCAGGACCAGTTCTATTCCATTGCAGTATATCACAGAGCATTCAGAGGGTCAGGGAAGTTGAGGAGATTTGAGCAAAGAAGATAATTTTGGCATGTAGATCTAGTTGTGAAAATCAACACCTTATCGTCGTATCTGATGGTGCTTGGCAACTTGGTTTCAACCTCTCTCTTAACCTACCTGCTCTCTTCCAACACGTCATGGAGCAGATTTGCCTTACCGTGCTGTTACGTTGCTAGGATGGCTGATCTCCTGGTGAAGTACTGAACTGCAATACCAGAAATACATGAACTCAAAACTGAGATTAATGTGGTCCTTTCGCATTGTTTCTGCCACTGAAAAGACCAGAGAGTGAATCTGGTCTGGTAATTCTGCACCAGGCTAGAAAGGAGGCAGAGGTAGGATAAATTCTTGCCTCTGGTTTGACGTGAAGACCTGGGACTGTGTCAGCGATGGGCTGACACAGAGTGCAGCCCTGCATGCAAGATACGGACATCAGTCCTCATGCAGGACTATGGAGCGTCTCCGCTGCAGCTTCCCGTGTGTTTCAGAGACACCGATACTTAGCGCGGTCTGCACTGCGTCATGTGTACTGTTTTACTACAGTAAAGCTGTCCTCAAAGTTATATTTTGCCTGAGGAAAGCATGATATTGGCCACAGTAAGGTCAGAGACCACCCTTTGGAGCTTATGAGAACCACATGCCTAAACAGATAAGGTACATTAAAACGTCCAGTCTGAGAGTCGTTGAGAAGAAGGAGGATTCCCAAGCTCTGCTTCTAGTATACTTAATGGACCAAGATATTTTGTTCCTTGCACTTGTTTTTGGAATTTACCCCCTTGTTTCCTTCCATGGCGTTTAGCATTTGGAGCCACTATATTTCTTCCTCATCAATCAGACAGAGCAAGTGATTGCATTTACAGACATAAGGGAAAAAGAACATGCATCTCCCCTGTCAGCCGTCTCCTTTTGTGTGAGAGCTGCTAAAGGTCAGCTGTTGAACAGCATCCCCACTGCAAGGAAAAGCTTTTAAACATCGTTTGACTATTTGCTTGGTTTCCTGTTTTCTTACCCAAAGCAACAAGTGCTCAGATTTGACCAAGGCTTAAAAGGTAACTGTGAACTGATGAACACACAAAAGACTTGATTCAGTTCATAAGAGGCTGGCGTAGGCTATCACGCTTGACTTCTCCAGAAGGGAAGGTAGGCTCTGAAGGAGGGTATCATGAGCAGCTGTGGCTAAGAACGTTATCTGCAGCCTAATCTTCACCCAACTGCACATACATTAATCTTTTGGTTCTAAAAATGTCCCATTATCTTTCTTGTTTTGCTCTAGGTATTTGTTCAGCGTTGTGCCTCCTTGTTTAAGTTATGACCATAACACAGTAGAATATGATTGACTGGGACTAAGCCTCATATTGTGTAAATCACTATTCACAGGAAGTCATAAAAGTGACTTATGTTTACATCAGCTGTGAAATCATTGTGATACATGTAAACAAGGCAAAAAAGGGCAAATTTCAGAAGTGAGACTGTTCTCTTAAGACTTTGAAAACACTAAGGTGTGAACAGACTGAGAGAAGCTTACAGCTGCTTCTGTTACGGATGCATTGACGTGGGTAACTGCAACTGCAGAGAACAGAGATCCTTTCATCCCTTCATCTGTGTGCGGTCAACCTTCTATTCTTGATACAGAGAATAATATTTCTACGGAAGATACACAAATCAGAAGTGGAAATTGGTTTCTTATTTGATGAAAAAGAACTTCCAAAGGCCCTTTTCAGCACACAGATAGCAAGAACTTAGCAAAGTCCCCTCACACAATGCGCGTGTATACACACTCCCACTCATTTTTACGTTCATGTATGTATAAACCCAGGAAGCAAGCTGCTTCCGGCTGAACATGTCCAAAGATCTTGAGAAGTTGACAAAGTCTATGGCCAGATTCTTAGCTGGGCTTTTTGAACTAACACCACTGGCGGATCTATGCTTAGCTATCACAGCATGACTAATGTGTATTTCGCATGGCCTATTGCCATGGACAGAGTTGAGCTTTTAAGCCCAGAGCCTGGTCACCCCATTTTCCTGTGTGGGAATTGTCATGCTCTGCCTTTGCCCTCATCACCAGATGAAGACTCAGTAGGTATGAAAACTTGTCCTCCTTCCACCCATGTTTGCTGCTGGTCACCGAAGTGACCATTTGTCCTTCTGTCCACACATCTGATAGTGATCTAAGATCAGAGTGGTTACAATAACACAACGTCCTCCAAAAACACACATATGCACACACGTGCATATACGGATGTCTTTGAAGTCCTCTAGGCTTGACACAGAGCGTGAGGCTGATTTCTTCTGTGTGTTTTGGTTTGGTTTTGCTGCTACTATTTTGTTTAAATGTAGTTTTCTGGGGCCTATGTTCTTTGTTATTCCCATGGGGAGGGACAGCTGTTTTTTTACCCCTTCCTTGGCATTTTTGTTCCCAGACACTCCACTGATATGGATTTTGCACATGTTCAAAGCAGAAATAAATTATTAACTTTTTTTTCCTTCTCCCTTTTTTTTCCCTTTTCTTGGAGCTGGATGAAGGCAAGGCTGTAAGAACACGGCATGCTTTCCTACAGCAATCATGTGAAAGCCATTACAGAGCTGCTCTTAACTTGTACCATATCCCCAGTCAGCCCTAATAAAAAAGACACAAGAAATATGTCCATGCCACTGGATTCATGTATGGAATCAATCATTCCTCTGTTGTTAAAACAGCGAAGGAAATTTGGTGTTGAAGGAATGTGCATTTTGAAAAAAGACCACCAGATAGAGCAGGGGCCTAACACCAGCGAAGAAACAAACTTATTCTAGATAAAAACCTGGTTTTCAGAAGTGCTGCCCCTATTTTGTAGAGTTGTTGGTCATTGTAGTAGTACGTGAAGATCTCAGCTAACTCCAAGCTTGACAATGGTAGATGCTTTAAATAAACGTTCATTGAAAGGGGTCCTGGACCTGGAAATCTTGGAGCCTGAATGGAAAAGCTGCCCAAAGGAAGACGTAAGCTCAGTTTCAAGGTGAGGAGCTGGAATAGTGTGAAATGAAGGGTAGGACTGATTTCAGCTCACTTTATCTACATGGAAGTTATATGTCAAATTTATCTGTGTAGCTGCCCTCTAAAATCATTGTAGAGGAGTAAATACACCCAGAAAGACATTCATCCTCCCTCTCTTAGTTATCTACTTCAGGATGGGAGATAACCTGTCTCCCTTTGAGTCCAAAGTCCAGGTGGACGACTGAAGTTTAAATAGCTGAAATCAGGTGAAGAGACTTGTATACTTACAGACACCTGTGATGTGACATAGCCGATGCAACGGAGCCAAGATCTATTCCTAGGCTTTTTGAGGTCCTGCTCAATACCATAATCATGATGCCATCTTTTCTCAGTCAAAGCTCAAATGATCTGCAAACTCTCATTATCTCTGGAAATCTTCATGTCAATATTGAAAGAAAATTATTATTTAAAAGCCTAAACCTCAAACTATACAGTCAAATTAATGTGTTTTTCCTTGCTGACTTACCAAGGATTTAATTTATTTGTATAATTTGTATCTTTTCAGAATATATTCCCATGAAAACTTTCAGGGTTTACCCAGAACCACAGTGGTTCTCCCTGAGATTTATTTTTCCTTCTTAATTTTTTTCATTTAGGGAATGACTTTCCTATAGTTTAGTGATGATGTATCATAAAATCATAGAATGGTTTGGGTTGGAAGGGGTCTTTAAAGGTCACCCAGTCCAATCCCCCTGCAGTGAGCATGGACACCATCAGCTAGATCAGGTTGCTCAGAGCCCCGTCCACCTGGGATGTTCCCAGGGATGGGGCATCGACCACCTCTCTGGGCAACCTGGGACAGGGTTTCACCACCCTCACTGGGCAATTTTCTTGCTTATATCTAGTCTGAATCTGTCGCCTTTTAATTTAAAACCATCACCCCTTGTCCTATCACTACAGGCCCTGCTGAAAAGTCTGTCCCCATCTCTCTCCCCAGCCCCTCTCAGCCCTGGCAGCTGCAGGAAGGTCTCCCCGGAGCCTTCTCTGCTCCAGGCTGAGCCCCCCCAGCTCTCCCAGCCTGTCCTCCCAGCAGAGCTGTTCCAGCCCTCGGAGCGTCGCTGGGGCCTCCTCTGGCCCCGCTCCAGCAGGTCCATGTCTCTCCTGTGCCGAGGGCTCCAGAGCTGGACGCAGCACTGCAGGGGGGTCTCCCCAGAGCGGGGCAGAGGGGCAGAACCCCCTCCCTCGCCCCGCTGGCCACACGACTTTGGGGGCAGCCCAGGACACGGGTGGCTTCTGGGCTGCGAACGCATATTGCCAGCTCCTGTCCATCTTTGCACCCACCAGGACCCCCAAGTCCTCCTCCAGAGTCAGTATAAGCTGACTCTTTTGACTCTCAGCAATTTTTGACTCAGTGGTGGCTATTTACAGGACCTGAAAACACACCACAAACATTACAGAGAGCAACAACTGACTAATTGAAAGGGACATTTCTATGAAAGGAGCTACCGAGCAGGGAAGGAGTCGCAGGGAACCTCAGAATTACAAATGGTTGCACAACTATACAACAAGCATTTTAGGATAAATATCCCAGACATGCACCATGGGATGCATCTGACACATTAGATCATGTGGGAAGGTGAGAGATATCATTCGTGACATTTAGATTTCGTGAAATAAGGATGTTCCAGCACTGACTGATTGTTAACAGAATGTTTAGTAACCATTCTTATTCAGTCAACCCTGCTTCCCAGCCCAGAACAGGAGGCTTCCTGAAGTAGGTGCAGGAAAAAAAAAAAGCTGTAATAAGATATGGGACTATAGCATTTTTTTTCTTCCTTTCTAACCTAACTGGCAGAATGGTTTCCTAAGATCTGTCAATAACCTCTTTCTGGTTAACTACATCTCTGGTGCCTCCTGAGATGACAGGGAACTGAAATTCTCTGTTGGATCTAGGACAGTTTCCTGCTGCAAGTTTGGGTTGAAATGGACCATTTCTTCCACATTTTTTGGGAGTAGAGTTGGGTGTTTTGTATAAACTGTTGTATTCCAGAAGCATTGTTAATATCATTGACATGTTGATTGAAGATTGTTGAAAAAATTGAAGAGAATAGGCCATGGTGGACATCAAAGAACTCAATTCTTGTATAACCTGCCTTTGGTTATACCTTCACATACATTTGTAAATTTCTGTTGGTCAGAATTCCCATCTTCCTAAAACTACAGAGGGAGGAATATACACAAAATTCCTTCCTGAAGAAACCTGTTTTGGTCTGGAGCTCCTTTTTTTAAAGGTAAACAACCGTCTTTGCCAGTCTGGCTTTCCTGGTTGGTCTGTTTCAGTTATAAAAAATTTTAGCTATATGATGGAGAGGTGTCTAAATGTGCAAAGCATAAAGTCACTTGTGGACCAAGACTGAGTGACATTCCCTTCAAATTAGTGGCCTTGGAGAATGATGCTCCTAGTTTACATTGATATGAAGGATTTTCATTTCCATGCTCACACACTGTAGTAATGAAGAATAATGAAAAGTAGACAGCAGAGTTTATATGAGAACAGTATTTTTCATAAATAAAATGGATTTCAGATTTCCTCTGGAAGGTGTCACAGAATATATATATATATATATATAAATGGTTGAGATTAAAGATTTAAAACCCTGAAGGCAGATATGGTGAGGTTTTCTCATTCACTGTGCTATGCTTCTGCCTTTCTGTCCCACACAGCTTCATTCTCATCAACATCTGGTAACAACATTGTTCCTGGAATCCAGGCTTGTGCATATTATTCCTTCTAGTGCAAACATTCTGACTTTTGATAGTAAAATTAACCCCAAATTTGTTCATGTGTTCCTAAAGAGAAAACATCCCTTAATCAGTGAGTCAAATTGCTTTCATGTAACCAAAATTAATTGTTCTTGGATTGTTTTTCAAATAAATAGTTTATTCCAGAGAAAAAGTAAATAAAAGCAGAGAGGGAAAGACAGAAGACAAGGATGGAAAATTACTCTTTGTTGAAGTGAGTTATTTTTGTCAAGAGTTGAAGTACGGCTAATGAGTCAGTTTTGATAGCGGGGATAGGGAACAAATTCACTGAAGAGTATATAGGAGCAGAGTCAGTGGTAGATTTTAACCTGTTGCTGCAGAGCATGGAAGACTGGACATGTATGGATGATGTTGGGAAAGCTCAGCTGAAGTAGAGCTGAGAATTTCAAGGGGTGTCAATGGTAAGTAGAGCTTTTATTTCCAGATTAATAATAAAAGGATTGTCAAGGAAAATTTGTGCCTGTTTCTGTGAGGGATGGGTGATTTAGTGACAGCAGACAGCAGAGGCTCAGACACTCAACATCTTCCGTGCCTTGTTTTTCCAACAGGTCTCTCAGGCCTCTATGACTAGTGGTGGGATTCAGTGACAAGAAATACTAGCAGTGGATCAGGATCAGGTCAGGGATTACTTGAAGGAACTTCCTCTATGAGTCATGGGCTGCATCATAGGGTGCTGAGAGAACTTATGTCCTTGAAAAGCACATTATCATCTCTGAAAAGTCATGGAGAACCCCTTGGAAATGAGGTTCCTGAAACGTGGTGAAAGGCAAATGTTGCACCCATCTTCCAACTAGGACAAAAAGATGATCTGGGGAACTCCCAGCCAGTAAACCTCACTTTGGTCCCAGGAAAAATCATGGAGTGAGTCTTCTTGTAAGATTTCTAGGTACATGGAGGATTGGGAATAGTCAGAATAGATTTACTGAAAGTAAAACATGACAAATCTCATTTCCTTCTACGATTAAGTGACTGGATTTCTGCAAAAGAGGAGAGCAGGGGTTGACATTTCTTTCAGCTTTAACAAAGCTTTGAATATGGCATCACACAAGAAAGATGCTAGGTCCATGTTCTTCACAGTGTTATATGACTAGAAGATAAAAGGCAACAGGATAAGTTGAAAGAAGAGCTATTCAGGCTGGAGCAACCTCTACAGATAAGGAGAAACTTCTTCCCAATGACAGTAGTCAAGCGTTACCCAGACAGGTTATGCAGTGACCATCCTTGGAGGTTTTCAAGACATGGATAAAAGCAGATAAAGCCCTGAGCTACTTGGTCTGACAGTATTGCAGACCCACTTGAGCAGGACGTAAGACCAGATACCTCCTGAGGTCCATTCCAGCCTGCACGATCCTATGACTCTATGTGGCCATGAATCGGAATTATTTTGGTGGAACCAAGTTTATTTCAAAAATACCAGTCTGTTAAATCTGCAAGCAAAGCAAGCATGAAGCAAGCAAATAAGAAAAATTCTCTAGTGAACAAAAACCTGGTTTTGTCTACCTGTAACATGTTCTTCGTGTAGAAAAAATAACAGGCTTGCACTTATTACTAGTTTGGAGATTCATTATGAACTCGGTAAGTCCCTCAGAAACGCAAGTCCTGTTGTGTTTGAACAACTGTATGTTTCATGTCTGACCGTTGTTGTTTTCTAATTCAACAGGAACAACAAAGGATGAGGCAGAGGAGACAGATAATTTTCCCAAGGTCATGCAGTCGAGCAATATTAGAGATGCAATCCCAAATGAGTTTGTCCCACACAGTTTTCAGAAAAAGGCTGTGATTAAATGGGCTTAAAGCATTACCTCGCTGACTCCTGACGTATACCTAGAGATGTCCCTTTTAGATTTGAGGTTAATGGAAACCTGTGGAAAAATCAGGTCTGCCTTAGGACGTCAGCAGGATGGAATTAAAGAACCTTTCACAGATAACTGGCTTGCTTGAGCAGGGATTTTTGACCAGATCACCTCCAGAGATCCCTTTTAACCTCAGCCATTCTGTGATAACAAGAAAGAGTTTAGCCTCTTCATTGCTTTTGTTACACAGAGGTGGTTTTGATTGCTCTGTAAATACTATTGCAAGCAGCTGTTTCTTGCTCTAGTAATCGTCACTGCACTTTGATCCTTGAACAAACCAGAAACCACAGAGCAGAGAAGAAAAATACTAAATGTTCTGATCAAGTTTTGGAACAAGGAATTTTTTTTTTTTTTTTTAATTTATTTCTAAGCATACATATTTCTTTAGTCCATGAATCACGGGACCAAGCCTGGGACCATTAGTTTGAATATCCAGCATGCTGGGCAGCTTCTCTTTAGAGAAGTAGAGTCCTTTCTCCTGTGTGTGTGATATAGATTTACACAGGGGTACTATAGTACTTGGTCTGCAGAATGTTAAGCCAGCCGCATTAATAGAGTCTTATTCATCCCTATCAGATCTCTCAGTGTTTGTACACATCACTGTAGAAGAGGAAGATTTTCTTGGTTTTACAACTGAACCTCACTGGAAAAAAAAAAAAAAATCTATGTTCTGCACGTATAGGCAACGTACCTCAACAAGCCACTGAGAATGTTATCCATACCCTCAAACCAGGCTCATGTTGCCTCCGCTGGCAGCAACGTGCATCCTTCTGATCAGTTCCTAATCCATGGCAACCCAAATGTTCTTAAATAGTTTACATGCAGATCATCGTGAAGGATGAGGGTCTGAAAATACTCATAGCCTCAGTTTAGCTCCTGGTCAGGCCATGGTGGTTGCCTTCAGGAGGGGAAGCTGGTACTAGTAGTGACATTTGCTCCCAGGGCCGGGGGATCAGGAAGACAATGAGTGAACACAGTCCCAGTCTTTCGATGGGACTGAGGTGTTCAGGACCACCAGCAGTTTACTGGGAGAACAAAATTTACTGTTACGCAGTACCCTGAAAGAAGTAACTTGCACCATCTGAAACAGGTCTTCAACTGGACTGCACGTCATAATCTGGGTCGGTGCAACAACTTACTGAGTTTCACCCTGCATGATCTCACCATATAAACTGTGATTTATCTTCCTAAATCCACAGCTCCTCTGCTGCCACATCATAGTGCAAACATATCTAATTAGTTTTCTGCTGTTATTCAACTTTCAAGATTTCTTTTTGGCATTGCAGAAGTGTATTTTGGATGGGAGCTGAGTGACATTTTTGATGAGCAATAAATCTTCTAAAATTCAGTGTCTGAGACGTGTAGGAGGGGACAAAATATATTTGTGAAATTAATTTCAAATTTGGCAAAATGTTCAGCCAAGAAAAAAGGGGAGACATTTCAAAGCTGTTCACTTTCATATTTTCAGAAGAAAACTTTTAGATGTTTCATAGCTCCTGGCATCCAGTCTATAAAATATCTTTAATCTTAGGTGGGTAAAGATAGTTAAGCTAAAAGTGTCTATGTAAGACCCAAACAAATCCAAGTGTTTAGTTTTTAATCCGCCTACTTGAAAACCTGTAATAATTCTGCCTTGATTCCACCAAAAAACTTTTTTATATTTTTGGGTATCTTATTTAGCTTCAGTTCTGATATTTTCTCCTTTCAAGGACTGGTGGTCTAAAATAAATTTAATTTGGGGGTGGGTTTTTTTTCTTTCTTTTTTTTTCCCTTTTTTTTCCCCTTCAGCTCTTTGGAGTATTTGCCTCAAACTATGCACTATCCTGAGAGCATCGTCTGTGTTGGTCCAGGCTTCCTTCCTCAGCTCACAGCTGTGCAGAAGCACCAGGTTGGTCTTGGCAGCAGCAGAGCTGTGTCAGCACAGGTATCCCTGGGGAGAACAGACCTCTCCTGAAAGGAGTATGGTGTCGTTGCCCAAGGTAGCTCATGGCACCCTCACTGCAGCTTTGTCAGGCCTGCTGGGGCCCCTAGTTTTCTATATGGCTTGGGTCGGCTTTTAAGAGTCAACCGTGTTTGTATTTAGGATGCTGTTAAATGAAATGAACGGGACAACCTAACGGCTCACCACCACCTCTCTCTTCTGTTCCTTCCCCCACACATGTCTTTTTCATTCTCAGCCATACACTCTTCATTCCTCTTTTTCATTGGCACTGGCATTCACCTGACCACTCTGCAAGCTAATATAGTTCACTAATATGTTCGAAAAGCAACTTTTTTTCTTTTTTTATTTCCTTGTTGAGTCAAATTTTGGCCCATACACTAAGCTTAATCTGCTTGCTGAAGGGTTAAATCAGCACCGAAGTTGGCAAAAAGGAGGGAAGAGTCCAAATGGCCAGAGTGGAAGAATCAGGGAGAAAGGAATGGCAGGAAGAGTTTGATCACAGTGAGCTGTTAGGTAATACCAATAGTTGTGTCTAACTCATTCTTAACCATCATTAGGGTTCAGAGTTAGTACCGCATTAACAAATCTCTATATATCTCTTCATCAGTGAAACCATGACACTATATCTGTTGTGTTTTCAGCCTTACATTATGCATTTGTATCTCCACCTCACTGTATTATTGATTTTCTCTTGGACCTGAAAAGATATGAGGCTAGTGCTCTACTTTAAGAGTTGAAGAACGTACAAATGAAGCAAGTCAATAAACAGTTTTAAATCTTTCTAAAGCATTTCTTAAGTAACATTATTTGAGGTGAAAATGTGCAGTACACCACATAGTGCCGCTATAAGAAGTCATAAATGGTTTATTAACATGTCTTCATGCATGACTAATTCATGCAGACAGAATTCATACAGATAATGATGAAACCATCTGTGTCACTCTGTCTTGTTGCCCTTGCATCACCATTGGTTAGAAGGTTAGAAGAATGAGTCATAGGCTTTAGGATCCACAAACCAGATCTTCCTTATTCTGTGGCATCATTTTCATTGCTCTTAATATCATATGTCCCTCTCTGTACACCCTGAGCTCCAGGTTGATCAAGGGACATAGAGTCCCTGTGTCTCCTTAAAGTATTATACACCAGTTGAGACCCATATGGGTTAATCATGCATTTTTTCCGGATTGTGATAACCACACAGGTTACAGATAGAAAGAGATTTGTTTAAAGAGAAGAGCTGGAGAATTCAAGGTGTGATGCCCTGGGTCTACAGTTTGGAGGATGACCACTTTATAGGCTTTGCAAGTGTCCCACAACAGGCTTCTATGTCCTGTTGTTCCTTACCATGTCCTGTCTGTCCAGTCGGATCTGTACCATCACCATTTATAATTAATGTCATAACTTAATGGATCTCTTCTCAGTTCTGGGTCCAATACGTCGGACATGGCTTGTCATCTCATTACAGAAGGGTTGTGCTACCTCATGGCTCCTCATGCTAAAAGGAAAACCAATGTCTCTAATTTGTCTTAGTGCTGTGGCCTCTTTCTGCCTGATAACTGATCTGGGTTGCAGCACCCTCATCCCATGGCATCTCCATCCACTGGGAGAATGAGAAGTTGAGTGGTTCACTGCAGCCTGCAGAGAGCCTCTCTGGAGGGAACATGGTTTCACATAAGCCTTAGTGCTGGGGTTGGTGTAATACTCAGGGCCTCCCAGGTCAACAGGAGGGAGGGATAAAGGCAGACAAAGAGAACAGCCGTAGAAGAAGGAGCACCACGTTTGTATAGAGACAAGGTATATCTTTTATTGTGAGTCTGCAGCACCTTAGTGACTCGGTGGTAGGAACTGTCTCATTGAGGGCTGTAGACCAAGCTTATCATTAAAGTATTTGTGCAATTCACACAAGAAAGCTAAAGCTCTCAGGCCTTGCATGTAAAAAATTACTCACATAAATCTCAATAGCATGGTCCAGTGAGGTTGCTGTATTGGGATGCTGGCTTCTGGTAGATAACGAACTCTGCTGGTCTAGTTGAAGATGTCCCTGCTCACTGCAAGGAGGTTGGACTACATGACCTTTAAAGGTCCTTTCCAACACAAACCATTCTGTGACTCTATGATTCTACTCAGCTCTCTAAAAATGAGTTTCCTTTACTCTCGCCTTTCATACATGTATAGTGACACTGTATTCACTGATGTTGTGAAAGAGAAATATATTAAGCACTTTTGAATTTAAAAATGACATGAGATATCCCATAAGAATTTTGAGTCCTGAATAGATTTGAAATCAAATGCCTTTGTTCTAATTAACAAAAGTGATATACTTAAATCCTATGATTCTGGGTACTGAGTGATGAGACATCCCACAACAAGGTATTGAAAGCAATGCAACACAGAGACCATGAGAAGGGCAGAGACAAGGTTCATTTCATAGCTGCTGTATAACTGCATAGGTGCTTTAGACACATTTATTTCCCCGCTTTCCATACAGGTGGCAAAGATGAAAAAGCTGAAGAAGGGCCTACTGGTGTCATGAAGGCTGAAGACAGAAAAACCCTTAAAATCACTGATTGATTAAGCTGTTATAAGTCCTGAAAGCTGCGGAAGAACTCGAATCAGAATGAACAAATACCTAACTGCTGAGGAACTCATGTATGAGATGAAACAGGTACCTGAGGAGTCTTCAGAAACAGAAATCAAATCCACAACACTTTGGAGACAGAGGAAATCTTTAACTTACTTTGCTTAATTGCCAGCACTTCTCTGATATAAGGGCCTAAGTGTCCCTAACTGCTTCTGAACTATTTTCAGAAATAGCTACTTTCTTCTTTTTTCTTTACCACCCCTAAACAGCTCCCCCCAAAAGATAGACAATAAAACCCCCAAAGGAATTCTGGACCCTAGACCTAGGGAGGTATGTGGAGGTAGGTAGAGACAAGTGGTAAGTCACAACTTTTTCCAGTATCAGTAATTCCCACTCCATGTGGGCAAGCCACCTGGAGGGAGTGTGGATATTTGATACACTCTAGTGACTGATCTACAAAGACATTTGCTGCTAGTGATAAGGGTTAAGCGCTTTGATTTCATTGGTTTTATTTCAGCTAAAAATCATGAAAAGCTCTCTGTTCCATACTTGTGACCAGCACAAGTGTAGCTGGTCAAGCAGGTTCTGATGATGTTAGTACATTGACCTTTTCATTTGTTTTCATTTTCTCCCCTCAAATATAGGTTCCAGGCTGCTCTTGTATAGCCAATAGGTTGTCTTGGGATTCAGCCATCTCAGGGAGATCTCTCCTGTTCTCTTACAAGGTAGCCATACCTTGAGGTATGAGGTAAGAGAGCATAACAATCCGCCATGGTTTTATTACCACTAGGCATCACTTTTTTGCAGTTCAAAAGCATCCAGGAGGATTTGTGTGAGATTTTCTAGCATGAAAAGACTATGCTCAAGCAAAGAATATTTGAGCCTAAGTGGCTGCTCTGTGGGAACGTGATCAAAACTGCTCCAAAAGCTGAAGGTGTTCTGCTGTGAGTATTGGTGGTGAGTCAGTCCCTAGAGAAGGTTATGGACTTTTGGAAGATATAATATTAGGTGTCCATTGCAGTCGATGGAAATGTCAAGTTCAGAGGAGTACTAGTAGGCACTAGAGTCAAAACAAAGATGGAAGATGGTTTCAGTGAAAGAATAGAGTCTGAGAGTAGAAAAAACCTGCAGTAAATGCACTCAGAGTTTCCCAGTGCCAAGGAGTGGATGAGCTCCCCTTCTCTGTCTCCACTTCCTCTCTTCTATCCCTCCCAGCTTTTTGGTTCTTCAGTAATTTCATCCAAATTTGACAGATGAGTAGAGGTCAGAAAGACATGTTTCATAAGCACAGGCCAAGAATGCAATCCCATGAGAGGTGAGAGAGGCCAAACGGGAGCATCACTGCTATAAAAGCCCTAACCATCAGGGAGGAATCTGTGCACAGAGGAATCAGGCATCTGGCACAAACCCTCAGGGAAGAAGAACTCACCATTTTCGCCATTCACGGAGCAACACCCAGAAAGACCATTGTCCCACCACAGTGAGTACACTAACAATCTGCATGGCCACCTTGACTTTCCTCTGTCTTGCTGTTTCTCCTCTCAGTTTATTTGAACTCTTAGCGACACGTCAGTCAGATCCTTGGGGGTGGGAAGAGTTCTCCAGGGATAAATGAAGTGCAAATTATGTTCTCTCAGTGAAGCTGACCTTGACTTATTAAAATTGTTTAATCTTTGCTCATGATGTAGGAAAAGGTCATGATCCAAGTGGCAGGCTTTCTACCTGGCCCACTGCTTTGAGTAGAGAAGATCTGACTGCCTCCAGAGCCATGTCCCAGTGCTTTCTTGCTTAAGAAGGAACGTGATTTTTTGCAGCTCTTCTCTGAGGAAAGGCATTTTTCTGTACCTGTAAAGAGGTGCAACTTTTCCTTCCAATAGCAACCTGCTATCCAAACAGTTCTTTTCATCCAAACTGCGGGATATTAATTTTCCAGATCCACAGATCTCACGTCTGTCGAATTTGGTTCAAATTGGCTTATGGATTAGAAAGAGATCTAAATGTAGGCGCACTTCTTGATTGCATAAGCTTCATTTCCTTAGGAAAGCAGACCAGAAGCCTCTCTCCTAACATGCTTTCTGTAAAATCTGGAGGGGAAAGGAAAGAGAGACCCACCTCGCATTTGTGTCAGATGTTGATTCTTGTACATACTGACACCTGCATTTAAACAGAATGCAGGCTTTTTCTTTTTTTCCCTCTCTTATTTTTCCTTTTTTTTTTTTTTTTAAATTTATTTTTGGCCAGATGTTAATTGCTTTAATGTAACATAAGAAACAAAAATTCAGCAGTGAAGATCTGGCCTGAGCCCTTCACTTGGAAGATTTATGGGAGATGTAGGCTTCAAATGTCTGAGCCTGGAAATATTCCTTCCTTTTTGGCCCCCTCCCTCTTTCCCATCACCCCCTCGCCCCTGGGTTGCATATGCCTGTGTGTGTATAAAAGAGCTTCTCACACATCTGTCTTTATTATTGATAGACATGCTGGCATCTGATAGCGTTTAGATTTATTGCTGTGCGAGCCATGGGCTTTTTAAAGTGCTAATATTTTACCATCTTTCATGCTGAAAGAATGCCAACTTCTAAGAGGCCCAGTAGCCTTCAGGATAAACCTCTGGCTACTCACCTCTGCAGCCTGAGACGGCAGCTCCTTGGAGACCATCCTTCTTGCCTGAGCTGCCAAGAAGTGAAATCTGGGGTCTCTCAATCTTTAAGCATCAGCAGTCTTCAGAGTGCACTGGAACTTTGCTGAGCTTGTGTACTACCCCCCCACCCCCTTTCTTATTCTTTCCCCCTGTGATCCAGCTGTTTATTTTAAATTTAACTTTAATTTTTAAGTTTAACATGGGCTAGACTCCCCCTCCACCCAGCTATTCCACCCTCCTTCTTTCCATGTCCACCATGGCAAGCTACTGTTGCTGACAGAGCTGAATTTTCTCCCCATATCATTGAAAAACAACAAAAAATTCTAATAAAATTAGGAAACCACACATGACTCCAGATCGAACTTTCCACTGGTGTAAATCAGCATCGTGCCATCGAAACCAGTGTCAGTAAAGGCACTTAGCTCTGTAACCAGGAGACAAAAGGGGCAGTTGCAACAAAAATATTAACTTTGCAGCCCTGCGACCTCCCTCTGATCAGCTGTTCATTAGCTCAGGAAGCATCATCAGCCAGGTTAGTTTCTACCTTTTTCATCAGAATGATAAAGATATTTATTCCCTCGCCTCTTCTTTCCACCAACCCCCAAGCAGCAGTTTCTCTGCTTTGGAAAACATCAGCAAGTGAACATATTTTCTTGTGAAAGCAAGACACCAATTACGCTGGCGTCAGCCAGGCAAGGCACGAGGCAAGTTTTATTTGCAAACCACCACAGGGTACAAACTCACCCATCACAGCAAAACACAAAAGCTACCTGACAACCAGGATAGGCAGAGCAGTTTCTTTTTTTAAGTGCATATATAAAAACATGCACGCACATATGTGTGCCTACATATATGTGTGTATATATAAAAATATACTGATTTTTTTTAGGAACTCTGTTTCCTAGTTACAAGCCCACACATCCGTATCTGAAATAAATAATAGATTAATCTCCTACAACTTGCCAAGAAAGCCTTGCCCAGAAGAATTGTGTTATATGTTGTATCTTTGGAAAACATGTCAATCTGAAGAAAAAGCAAGCAGTCGTTTGTAATGGCTCCGGATCTGCCTGGCTTGTAAATACAGCCTTATAAAGCAGGGCAGCATCAGTCTAGCAGAGTGCTGCTGCTCAGAAGGTTCTGGGGTGGCTTGGAACATTTCCACGTACTCAGTTCCTCGTCTCAGAAGGTCTCCAAATGCAGCCAGACCTCTCTGGTCTGGAGGACCCGGAGCAGGAAACCTCAGAAGATTAGGCTTCCTCGACTTCTTGCACTTCCTATGCGTGGCATATAAATACCATATGGACAACTCCTTTTAATATTTCTTGCCTGCCTTGCAACATGAGGCAGGAGATGTTCCTACTCTGTGTAGAGATGGGGTCCCATGTTCTATCCCGTAAAGGCTTTTACTGTTGTCACATGAGAAAAGGGAAAATTCTGCAGTCTGCGTTCAAGAAAGTCACTCCGAGTTTATGTGTGTTTGTGCAGGGAAAGTGGTCATTTTAACTAGGTGTATGAGTGATGAGATTGATGTTGCAATGCTCCATGTGTTCTACAGATCTTCAAATATTTCACATCTTCCTTATGCCACACTTCCTGAGAGGCGACCCCATCTGTGGAGGCAGCGAGATGCCTAACTTCCCACTTTCTGTGCTTATTTTGGCAGATCTTGTTGGATCAGCCAGAGTCGGAGTCATGTTACTTCTGTTCTTCATGTGATGAGCTGTGCTTTTATATGTAGCCTTGAAGATACATGTGGAGGGTGGAGAAAGGCAGCGCAATGCTGCTCAGCCTCCTGTCTTGACTCTGTTCTGGATCCAGCTGGACAGATGCATTTCTTCTCTCTTGTGAGTGGCTGATCACAGAATCACAGAATCGTTAAGGCTGTAAAGGATCTCTAAGATCATCAAGTCCACCTATCAACCCAACACCACCATGCCCCCTAAACCATGTCCTGAAGTGCCACGTCCACATGTTTTTTGAACACTCCCAGCGATGGTGACTCCACCACCTCCCTGGGCAGCCTGTGCCAACGCTTGACCACTCTCTCCATAAAGAAATTTTTCCCAATATCCAATCTAAACCTGCCCTGGTACAACTTAAGGCCATTTCCTCTTATCCTACCTCTAGTTCCTTGGGAGAAGAGACCAACCCCCACCTCACCACAACCCCCTTTCAGGCAGTTGCAGAGAGCGATGAGGTCTCCCCTCAGCCTCCTCTTCTCCAGACTGAACACCCCCAGTTCCCTCAGCCACTCCCCATAAGACTTGTGCTCCAGACCCCTCCCCAGCTCCGTTGCCCTTCTCTGGACACGCTCCAGCACCTCAATGTCCTTCTTGTAGTGAGGGGCCCAAAACTGAACACAGGATTCGAGGTGCGGCCTCACCAGTGCCGAGTACAGGGGCACGATCCCTGCCCAGCTCCTGCTGGCCACACTAGTGCTGATACAGGCCAGGACGCTGTTGGCCTTCTTGGCCACCTGGGCACACTGCTGGGTCATGATCTTTTCTTTTGTGTTAAAGATTCACTGTACCTTCTGTACATTCAAAACAGGGACCATGATTCCAAACATGAACTGTGCAGGGATCCAGTCACAAGCCAGGGATCTGTGCTTCCAGAGTCAACACACTGAGACTCCATCCATCCGCCACCAAAGTTGGGTGTTGGTGTTCACAACACTCTGTGTGACCAGTTTCATGCTTTTGCAGTTATCTTCTCCTCTCTGTCCATCCTGGTGCAATGGCTGCTTCTGCCAACACCCCAGAGCGGTCTATGCAGACTTAAGCAAGGGTAAGTCTGCAGCTTCTTTAGGAATCACTTCATCCAGTCTTAAAATAAAGGAAACCTCCTTTATGCAGCACTGGTGGCTCCTGGAAGGAGACAGGAGTCTGTAAACTCAGTTTGGCTGATATGGTTCTTTCTTCATTACTCTTTGAGTAATATCTCAAAACAGTGCTTGAGTGCCTAATGGAGGATTAAGGATGTCTGTCACAAACCAACACTTCCAAACTTGAGCAGGGGTTGAGAGGTTCAATCGAGAAGATCAGCTCTGGGCTGAGGTGGGAATTGGGAGGCCATACTCCATTTTAGTGCACCAAAGACTCGCTGGGAGTATGAGACTGCAGGAGATTAGCTAACCTTCTTTATGTGCAAAGGCCAAAGAATGCACACCCAGATCTAGCCACAACACCATTACACTAGATGGGTCCCCGTAACCGTCCTTCCTGGTTATCTCGCTCTCAGGAATCCACAGTAATGAAGCCCAGATCCTGCTCTGAGGTGTCTGAGCTCTGTGGTCATTGCCCATTTTCTCTGCATGCATACATGGTTCAGGGTGTAGATGCTGGAGACTTTACCTCATATGATATTTGCTGACAAGAAAAAGCAATGAATACTCACCCAGCAAAACCTGAATAGAGTATCTCAAATAAATGAATGGCAGAGACTGTGAATTAAGACAGACAATGTAAATGAAATTCTTAAGCTTGGAGAAGCTGATTGAAAGTCTCCTATTGGTCACAATTTTTGCTCTGTCAGCTTCTCTGGCCCTGAATTTTGTCATGGAATTACTCTATTGCTTTAGGCTCCAAAACAAAGCAAACAATTGTAGAGGAAAGGAAAGCTTAGCTGCCTTCCTGACCCACACTTACTTCTGCTCAGCAAATACAGGCAATTTCATGTTTGCAGCTTCAGCTGTGTGAGGAAGAGAATGTCCCTGACTTAACTTATTGCTCTTTCTGGGTCTCATCCAAAGCACATGGAAATCAAAAGGTCTTTTCCTGC
>NW_010565626.1:65490-81054 GCF_000687285.1 Phaethon lepturus
ATACCTAGTGTGTCCCCATACGAAAAGTCATTGCACTTTAAGGGTGATTAGGCTGCTCTCAGGCTGCTGTTAATGCATAGTCTCTGCTCTCTCACAAGCCCTGATGTTACATCAGCTGTAATTGTTAATGGAGTCAGAGCCCCCTCATGCCTTCTCCATTGTCCCAGCAAACACAGGTTTTAGCAGCGGCTGAGGGGGTTTGCGAGCAGAGGTTGTGCAGGGAGGGGTGGCAGGGCTCTGGGGAGCTGCAGGACACAAGGAGCAAGGCAATGATTTTTCAGGGTTGCTGGGTGGTGGCAATGGTCTGGGGGTGAATGACACCTGAGTCCTGTGTGGGGGTAGGTGAAAGGACGAGGCTACCACCCCTCTTCTTCTAGTTCCTAGACCTATTCTGGGATGAGGTGGGAGTGGGTGTCTCAGCTGAAATTCACCTTCTCTTCCATTTCAGCATAGGCAAAGACAGTAGTTTGTCACTCCTTAGACACTGATCCTTTCCCTGTGCCTTCAGATGGTTCTTTATTCATTGAAGGCTGTGACACTGCCCTGAGGACTCTCCTTTTATTTATAATTTTGTGTAGTCCAGACTGGATCAGATAGAGACCTCAGAAAGCCCTAGTCCGAGTCTTGCCCTTACACACAGACTTTGTATCAGCGTCATTTTCTGCTCTTCACCAGCCACAGCTCTTGGTTCACACCATCAATTAGGTCTGCCTTAAGGTGCTTTGAATAAACCCACAGAACAGGGGAGATACCTGAATGGCAGAACTAATCAAAAGGGAGATGATGATGGGGTGAGTTGGTGGCAGAAACTGATTGTTTATGTTTGTATTTTTGATAATTTGAAATGTCAGAGGCAACGTTTTCTCTTATTTTCAGCAATTCAAACATTTTTACCAGTTTTTGGAGTTGAGTGCAAAGCCTAAGAAAGGCTAGGAGAGTCACTTGGACAGTGTTCCCACATCCTTTAGGGCTGCAAACCTCTGTTCCATCTCCTAACTTGTTGCTTTAAAGAGTTGACCTGCATCTTCTTTCACGCTTTCACAGGGGCGTTAGCCAAAAAATGGCTTTCTACAGACTTGTGTAAAGAACCCTGGAATGTGCCCTTCCACACTTTTTATATTTTTAGTTTTCAATAAATGTTTCAGTCTTTGTGTTTGGAAATGTGGTTTGGTGAATAAGGAGCCTATTTCTGGAATCCAGGGTTGGTTAGGTCCCTGGCAATCTTTCCTTCATGGCACTTCTTTGGAGTCACCTAAGATGAGGAGCTTTTGTGGAGGTAAACACCTAATCTGTGGCTATCATTAATTAAAAAAAAAAAACAAAACAAAACTAAACAACAAAAGCAAAACCCAAGAACAAAACTCCAGATCTCATGACACTGTGAAACTGAGGTGGAGATCTCATAAGGACAAGAACTCTGATAGCATCCCCTGGACTTCATACTTCTACTCAGGCTGGAAATTCCCTATCTTGGCACTTCTGCTTCCTATCCTGGACAGAAAGAAAAAAATATCAATTTGTTATGATTATATATTTTTTAAAAAGCTCAATTTTCCTAGTCTCAAACACATTTCTCCAAGATTATAAGATGTTTTCCATGAGGAGTCAGGTTTCTTCATCTAAAGATGAGAGGATCAGCTGTATGGATTTTGTACAATATGAATAGGATGCTGACCCAGCAGCAATCTTCAAGAAAAAAGGGAATTTGGGTTAGAGAGGAACTCTAAGGTAGGAACACATAATGGTTTTTCTACTTGACCACCTAGAAGAAGCAGACAGACTGTTTGGAGAAATCATTCCTTGTGTGAGGTTAGTTACAAAATAAAGTGGGTATTTTAGCCACTTTAACTCAATGGACTATTTTTTCTTAAAGAGATCATTGAGTCTTTTTTCTTTCTTGTCTGGTTCTTCAGCCCACACAGGGATGAAAGTTTTCTCATCTCAGGAAAGAAGAATTCATTATCAGTTGGATCTGAACTGAATTGCAAACAGGTTGAAGATAGTACAATGACATTGTTGTTTTGGGAAGCAAGGCCCTTCCATGCCTTTGCTCCTCCAACAGTATTTCAGTGGCACTATATAATTTGGTAACTCCATCAAGGCCATAAAAATTGTCAGGGTTGCTTCTTGCCAGCAGCTGGGTAGAAACAGCTTTGTTGACAGACCTTGTAAGTTTATCCTAACTTCTGGGACTGTGGGTGACACGCAAATGGGATAAAAGCACACAGCTTAAAAGGCCCAGACTCACAAAGACATGTAGAGGTCTGAACTGTTCTGAAATTGGTGACAAGAGTAGGTGGGGTGAAGCTCACCTTTCTATAGATGTATGAGAGGAAGATTATAAAGTACAACTAGTCATCATAGACAGCATTTACAACCATTGGGGAAAAATGCACCTGAAAAAGAAAATTAATCTGAGCTTTTTTAGATGCCTACCTTGGAATGAAATGAATTATTGTATTGAGTTTTGAAATTATTAGAGAGGACAGTCTAGGGTGTTGCCTGGGCTTTAAGATATAACTTACCTTTTTAGGTGAGATCTATTCTTCCCTAGACATCTAACTGTCTTTTTTTGTAACAGGCATTCAGTCCTCATAATTCACACATCAGTCACGATCTCATTAGCATCTGGGATCTACTTTTCCCAATGAATTAATGACAGTCATTATTATTTTCTTCTAGGTTCTGAATTAATATATTGTAGGCAAAGAAACCCAATCTCAAAGTGTTTCCGAGGGTTGCATTGTGCGTGTTGCCTGATGAACAGTACATTTGTCCCAGTTGGAGACAGGATGGTGGAAGGGATGGGCTCTTCTCTTCTTCCAAGGCAGCATCCCTTTTGCCTCTTCGATAAAGGAACGCTGGCTCTCACCCCAGTGACGCCAGTGAATTATCACCCTTCAGGAAACAGGCATCTGCACTCCAGTCAAAGTTCCTTTAAAAGAGATTAGACACAGCAGTATGAGGCTGGGGGGTGCGGGGGGAGCCAGACGGTGAGCTGTCAAGCCATCCTGAAGCAGGTCCCATCCACAGATGCTTGTCAAGACAGAGGAACCATGAACCCCTCTAAATCATAAGTTTGCTCTGAATCTGGGATCCTGACCATGCTTGTAAACACAGACTTGCCACTTCATAACACGTAACTACCACGCTGACTCGAATGGCATGTTTACGGGAGCAAACCCAGCAAGTACAGGAAACAATAAAGCCCTTTGCCAGCATTGTATTCTGTCTCTGACTCCGTAAATGACCACCGTGCCTGACAACATCAACCTTGGCTGCATTTTAATGACCCAGCACGTATTGTTCTGCAAGCTCTGGATCTCTCCCTCAGCTAAAAAATTAAACTCGTGTACCTATATTTTCTTTCTGTTTCCCTCCTCCTTACTGCTTCCTTCTCCCTCCCTTCTTGTATAGGCAAATTCCCACAATTGTGGAGCCAAGTCCAACAGCTGTTGTGGCTGACGCTGTTGAGAGCCCTGTGGTTAAGGGGCTGGACTAGGAGTGACTGGACTTGTTCAAATTCCAGCTATGCCACAGGTTTCCTGGGCAACCTTGAAGAAGACATCTAACCTGTCTTTGTGAGCGTAAGAATATTTCCAGTCTTCTCCAGAAGGCTGAGAAGATGCAGTCTTGAATGAACTTGAGGAGAGTTAGGAAGACAGATGAAACTGCGTTTCTATTTGAATATAATTTTGAGGGTTTTGTTGGTCTTTTTTTTTTTTTTTTATTTTGCTGCTCCCAACCAGCTCTTAGGAGCTTGGTGCTGTTTTCATACAAATTAAGCTTTTTGGCCACTGCTTCCCTTTCCAAATCATACAAATTTTCAAGCTTTAAATGTGCTGTTAAGTTTATAACCCAGTCAAGAAGAGAGGAGAGTGCAATTTTAGAAAGAAGAAAGAAATTCCACATATCAACGAGGAGATACTCTCTTCATCTATCTGCCACCTCTAACTCTTTCTGACAGTGTTTGATTACTACCGATGTCGGGGACCCTTCCGTTGTGCTGGTTGCTGTACAAAACAGAGTAAATGAAAACCTCTACTGCAGAACATTTCAGGAAGAAAACCAAGCATGGCATCTTCTCACTCTGTCACCTCTGGTGAAACAGAAATATTTTTATTTAGGGCAAAATTGAGTCGGAACATCAGCTGTCTTAAATTATTCAGACTCTAGTGATAACCCACACATTAGTCATTTACACCAGATAAGGAGCTGGCCCACATGTCTACGAGGAACCACTGGAAGCCAATGTAGCCACACCACTGCCCAAATCAAATACATAGTTAAGCAGTTACTTATCAAATCTGACTACAACCTGTTCAGTTGATGTGAAATTTCTCTCACACTACTTCTGCTTGTAAACCCTTACACGGGAGCTGAACAGTGCAGCTACAATACATAGGTGGGATTTACTTTGCAGATTAAGATGCCAGGACTTATATGCACACGTAGCAGTGCTTCCATGTGAGCAAGCATCCAAACTCCCATGACGATTAGTGGCATCGACGAGGTCTGGTTGGAGTTGAAAAGCGATCCGGTTGAGCAAGCGTAGGTGCCTGCAGCAGGGTAAGATGAACCCCTCTCTGTAATTTGGTAGGAGTGAGAGACATTTTACTCAACATTTAGAATAATCTGAGGAACAAGAGAGTATCTGACATCCACAGGAGGATGGCAAATATGACACAGGATGGAGAGAAGACCTCCCTGCAGCGGCACAAGACAGGATGCCCTCAGCCCCTCAAATGGCAGCAGACACCCTAGTCTGAGAAACTGAATTACAACCTTAAATTTCTGAAAAGAGAAGGCAGCTGTCCTCTGATCAGGACTATCCTCAATTTCAATAGAAAGACATGCACGAAGCAAAACATATAAAGTGTTAACTCCTTTCTTTACAAGCAACTTTTTAGGTGCTTTATTCTGGCTTGAAAAAGAAATTTATATCTAGTGTGAATTTCAGAGAAGATGCCAACTAAGTGCTTCACATGGCAGGGTTTATTTTGTTTATGCTGTTAGTTTTGCAAGGAAAAAAAAAAAGTATAAATACATACACTGACCAAAAATAATGGGTAATTGTATGAAAACAGACCACAGATTCTCAAGAGACAGCTTACAATTATATGGGACATGACAGAATTTAAAAAACAACACACAGAGCATGTAGAATAAACAAGAAGAAACTATCCCTCAGGTCTTGCAGATTCTGAGGGGCCATAAATAAAAGATAATGATATTTAGGTAAGAGGGGGAGGTAACACATAGGCTCCCACTACTATTAATTTTCAGGCTCAATATTTTGTGACTGGCATAACGTTGTATTTGGATGCCTTTACTTGTAAAGAAGAAAATTCAAAGGACAGCAGAAACACTATATGCCATATAGTTGTTCTTAACATGAAATTGAACTTCAGTGATCTTTGAAGAGCAACATTTTACCCTTGTTTCTGAGGTGTTAAGCAAAAAAAAAAAAAAGCATTAATCTATTAGGGAATAAATTGGCCTTTGAGAAGTAGAAGGTCTTCTTGTTTCTGACATTACAGCAGGAAAAAGCTCCATTTTAAAACCACAGCAAGGAGATCCATCCCTGTGAACATTAGTTTTCCTTTAGCTACAGTGGGGAGAGTCTGGATTATTCATCTTAATTCCTGTCTATGTAGGAGCAAATAGTTGCCAACTATGTAATTCCCTGCCCTCAAACATTTTGGGGGTATTATATTCCCCTTCCCCTATCGCCAAAATATCTGGATCTCATTTTTGCATTGTCCTTGAAACTTCCTAAACGCACGGTAAGCTTGCTATCCTGCGTTGAGGCATATCCTAAAATTTTCCTTATTAGTTTACAAACCGAACATACCTTCAGTTTGAGCACGTCTGTCTTTGTCAGGAGGGAACAAACAGAAACCAGAGGATGAGTAAAATTGATGTTATGAGCGGGGACCTCATGAAAGTCACAAGGTTGCCCGGAGCTGTGCATGGGTGCAAACACCAACGTGGGGAAAGTGGAGTGGGAACTACTGAGTTGCAATGTGGCCTAAATCCTTCCATACCTTGGGGGGCAGGCACAGTATACACTCAGTAGAGTTTTGTGAATCCTATAGAAAGCAGAAACATAAGCAAAAATGTACAGGGAGACCGAAGTCAGACGCTAGGGTTAATCAATCAGGTGGAGATATTTAAAACTGAATAATGGAATCCTTACAGCCTGAACTAAAGCAAAAACTTCTGGGAACAGCAGATGTAGGAGACCTTTTCCTTTTGTACGTCCTCAGAATTCGGAAATTTGGGAACTAACACCTCCTCCCTCTAGTGGATTGGACGTACTGATTGCTCTGAAGAATGAAATTCAGCATTCAAAGCCTCTGAAATCAGCCATGTGTTGACAGGAGTTGTGAGTATATTAGAGGACAGGATAAAATTCAATAATATCTTGAAAAACTGGAGAAACCTTGAGGGAAATCTTGGATGCAATTCAATGACAAATGGAGTTCTACACCGTTCAGGAGATTTTCATTGCATTGCACTTTAGACATCCGAAAATTAGGTGTCCGGTTTAGCCACCAGCTAGGACTCTCGACATGGGGTGGACACTTTCAGTTGATGATAACATCCTACTTGGTTTTCGATGGCAGGAAATTCTGGAGATTCTGATCTTTTTTCCATTATCCATTGAGCTAATCTAGCTGATAAGTTTAAACTGGGAATTTTCTGGTGGCTAAGATT
Organism: Phaethon lepturus; assembly: GCF_000687285.1. Taxonomy (NCBI): domain Eukaryota; kingdom Metazoa; phylum Chordata; class Aves; order Phaethontiformes; family Phaethontidae; genus Phaethon; species Phaethon lepturus. Next base: position 72,211 of record NW_010565626.1, read on the forward strand.
AGACGAATAATAATCGGGCAGGGTTAAATAACTGCATAGATAGAGATGTTGAATCAGAGATTAGATATAAGTTCTTCAGAGACAGATCTGAGTAGACTGTAACTTGCGTATTTGACAGTTATGATGCACTGTTACAAGGTTTTATAACATCTCGATCTGCTCTGTCACTGGCAGCCAGGAACCAACCTTTGTGAAGTGTCGTCTGGAGAAAAGTATTGAAACTGAGACATTGCACTTCAGGAGCCACATGACCCCAGTCCTTCCTTTGCCTGAAAAGATCCATCATCCACTTGGCTGTATTTAACTAGAGCAGAGCAGGTCCTGTCCTATAGACCGTGGGGCGAAAAGCACAAAGTGGTCTGTATTTATGCAGCTGAAATCTCTCCTCCCTGGAGGCGGTGGGTTATCCTGCCTAGCGGGAATTACGGTACGGATGACATTGTACAAGCTTGAACCCATGTTCTGGTCCTCTTAGTTCACTTAGCCTAAAATGCCCTAACCACCAAAATACAGGCTGTAGCAGATAGTGAAAAGCTGTGTCAATGCTTCTGGTTTTAGACTGGAAGGTCAGGTCAAACTGACATTTAAAGACGGGTCGGGATGGAGCAGCAGTTGAACGGAAAGCATAACTCATCAGCACAGTCTTTTCTGGTCCCCCTTAAAAGAGGGAGGTCTTAGTTCTAGGCCTGATTCCATAGGCTTCTTACACCTCTTTTAGTGAGAATCCTTGGCAGGTCTGGGCCAAACTGGCCTGCCCAGCGGCCCCAAAATCATGTGTAGAGAATCATGGGCTTCAGTATGAATAAAACGTCCTGCGAAGCTGCCTACTTCTTCATGAACTACCGAATAAAGCACAATAAATTACATAAAGCAAGACACTTAACTTGTAGACATCTCAAAGACGACTCTGTCCCTCTGTAAAGTGTTAGAGACAAGGAACATTTCTAATTACGCGTATGTGTAACACCAAAGACACTGTGGTTACCATCTTGATGGGATTCCCACGAGCTACTGTATGTCACATAATGATGAAAAAAGCAATTCAGAAAAGAAACCTAATGCCAGCAACTTCAGTTAAAATCGACAGAGCTTTTTAAGAGCACTCACTGCCTGTGTATCTGGTACAGGACAAATTTGTTGTTTGCCATCCGAAAAGCATTAACTTCTTCTCCCTTGTAAAATATTTAATTGCGCTTCATAATGACAGGCAAACCATTATGTAGCAGAAGTGAAAATCCATAAGGTTTGCATTTAATAAAAAGCTATTTATTCTCTCCAGCTGACCTTTTTGAAAGCATGGCATTTCCCAGAGAAGGGGAAGCAGGGGTGTGGAAACAGATAATATTAATAAAAAGCGTAATGCAAAATGCAGTCTTTAAGAGGCTAAACCTTTATATCAGGTTTAGTGTCTTTAGTAACCTGACAGCTTCCAATTAAATTTCTCTCAGGGAGATAATGCAATTGAAAAGTGACATAGTAAAGTGGCTATTACTATTACTATCATTGTTGTTAAAACATTTTAACGTGATACTCTAAAACTGTTTACAGTGCAGTGTCAAAACACTGTGCCCCAGCAAATGATTTGTTTGACAAAAACCTTTATTTCTTCCAGGAAGAATTTTATTGGATGGATTTTAATAGCTGAACATTCTGAAAAATGTCTTTAGAGGATTAGGTGGCTGGAGCTGCTTAAATGCTCTTATGCAAGCTGGGAAAGCCATTGCTTAAAGGGCAAAATTAAACACACAACATGTCATTTGGGCAAATAATTTCCAGGCAAAAAGTGATAACCTGAACTGGCACTCATGATAGTGGATTCTGTGATATTGTCCCTCAGGGCTTTATCCAATATTAAAAGACAAAGGGAAGAGATTTCCCACCCTTTCCCTTGGGAAACTCTCAGTCATCTGGTAGTTATGATTTTCAGGAAATATATCCTAATCATCAGCTTTATTTTTCCTTCTGTCATTTTTCATCTCCCGACACCTAGTTCTGTTTCAAATAGTATTTCTTTTTCTGTGCCTATCTAGTATGCGTGCATACTGTATTTTCCAAGCCTGATCTCATATTAGCTCTCATGAAATTGTGAAAATACAAACGATATGTGATATTTTACAGTAAGTTTCAGTCCTAAAATCATGTGTTGTTTTTTTTTTTTAAATATGTTTAGGATTAATTTGTTGTAAGAAAGGCTTGAAAATACTTCTTGTGAAATATTACAGATCAGAAGGAAAATGAAAAAAAATCTCAATAATATTGCTAAGCTAATTAGAAGCCAGTGTCGTTATTTCTGGGATCCTGCATCAAGACCTGTGTCAACTTGGGTGTAGTGATCCTGTATTCACTGCTTACCTGGAGCACACACACATCATGTCACGTTAAATCTCTATTCCTTGTGGTGGTTCTCATTGGAAGCGCTCTCTGAGGTCAGTAGGACCGTGTATACATTACACTCTTCACAATTGTCTTGGGTTAGAAAGATGGATCAGGTGATCCCCAGAGATCCTTTTCAGCCTTTTGTCCCATTATCTTATCAGTCCATAAATATCAATAAGCTGTGGACAATCTTTTTCACAGTGTTGTCTACACTTCACAAGACTAATGTTGACGGTCTTGATAAATCAGGTTATTCAGTGCTGGAATCACCTGAGATACTCTTCTTTCTCCCACTTGAGCGCCCTTTTGTCTCTCACTCCTCCAGAAGTTCAAGTCTTTCTCTGCATATGAAATGCCTGCACGTATTGCGGTGTGGTATGGGATCATTTACCAATAGAAGGTACACCTTCGCAGCATAACACAGCACTGGACAGAAATATGTAAGCTAAAATGGCAACAAATCACCTACCTGAGGTCCCAAAATTTTTATAACTAGATAAACATGAGACTATTCAGAGCTAGCTGAAATATTTTTCCCAGTGCTGTACCCTCTGGTACAAGCATGGGGTAAAAGCAAGGTCTAGATGACCTAGAGGAGATTTCCCCCTCTGTCTTTGCCAGCTCCAGTTTCAGAAAGACATGGCAAGGTCTGGAGTTACCATAATCCCCTGAGAGTCCCACATGATAAACACATTTCACAGTTTTGTGGGAATGGGAAAAAAAGGTACGGGACTATCCAGTTAGAAAGACACAAAAATCCCGGCTTGCAGTTAGAGCCGGAGATAAGCCACAAGGCTTTATTTAGCTCAGGGCTGTGCCTGTATTAGCAACAACCACATGTCTGCCAATGTGCAAGAAGACTATGCTGAAGCATCTCAAAGCATGGCCAAGGCATGCAGCAAATAGCATATACTAGTACAGATTAGTTTCTTTAATTTTTTTTTTTTTACAAAGAACTGTAAAAAAACATCTTCCTATCACAAACGCGTGAGCCCAGATCCATCTCACTTAATCAAGACACTCAAGCCAATGGTCTGAGCAAACTCATCTCCATCAACAGGCTTTGATTTGACAACAGGACACCTCTCAGGAGAGGGTGAAGCACGCTTTGGAAGTGCTTATTTCTCTCCACTGTGTGTACGGGAACCACAGTGGAGTGACTAACATGTCTCTACTGGCCACCTTTAGAGGATTTGCACCACTGGTGTTTGGGGACCCCCCCTCTGTCCGGGCTCTGTGGGAGGATACGTATGTGCGGCATAGGGTTAACAAAAGAAGAGAACCACAGAAGGATCCCACGCGCAGGGAAAAAGCCTGGCCGGCTCAGGACGCGCTGCTGGAGATGTGAGCCGCGTTCAGTCATGCTGTGTCCCTTCTCAGCCACACCGTTCGCTGTCCTCAAACCACTCCCCATGCTCGTCAGGCTGTGTCTGTCCCTGCTCCCGCTTTCTTGCTGCCTTCTGCTCGCTCACATCAGGCCCAGCTCTGCAATTTTCAGCTACCTCAATCTATGCCCCAGCATCCCCTTGAAGACTGCCCTTCCCATTTTTTTCTTATTATTGCAGACTCTTTCTTTTTGCTTTTCACCTCCTGTTATTCTATGGATCTCTCTCGTTTTAGAGGATATGATGTCATCCAAGGTATTTATGCTTGTTCTCTGAGTTGAAATTTATAAGCAGATGTCCTGAGGTAATGCTGTCTGTGGTTACAGCAGGACAGGGGTGAGAAAGTTGCTCTGCCTGAGATGTGAAGTCATATATTAAAAAAAAAATCCTTACAAAGATTACCTGGAAGAGTGGACTTTAGTTTGCAGGGCTGAACCTCAGGGCTGCCAGATGCCCCAACAGCCTCTGCTTTCACACTGAGAAGCTGGGCTGTGCACGCATCGGGTCGTGCTGCCGTCTCGCAGCAGCGATGCTTCCCAGCTGCACCGGTTACGGGTTTCAGGCACCTTAACTCAAAACGCACCTACTGGGGTGTCCTGCGTGCCCCAAACCACGTGCAGAGCGGGCATGTTGCAGGCAGCGTGGGGAGCTGATGGGCAGGAGAGGTAGCTCTGCCTGCTTCTGACTACCCCAGGGCGAGACAGACATATTTACTCTGTTTAAGGACAAAAGACTCTATCACTGCCTCCTCCTGCCTATTGTTATTCATTCTGCCACTAACTATGTCACCCTCCTAAATTAAGCCGTAGGTTTCTTTTCAGTTTGTTTTCAAATCCCTTCTGAAAACCCTCCAAGCTCATGAGCTTGTGAAAATCTCCCAGGAACTTCAGTTGCAAAGACCTTTATTTGGTGATGGCTCCTCTTTGACAGCTGCTTTTTGAAGTGTGTCCTCCAGCAAGTTATGTACTTCAAACAGTTTTGTTTTCTGATATTCCTGCAGGTTAAACTGCAAATAAAAATATCCTAGAAAACAGGGCTCAAGGGAAATTCAAGAAGCCATTTCATATCTCCTGAGAAGGGAACAGTAAATTAACACTGGTAATCAATAAATGTCCACAGACAGACCCCTGACTATCTGCTCTGCTGCTTCATTATTTTTATGATTAAAAAATTCCATTAGCAAAATCCAGCCCCCACCCCCAATTTCTAAACTGACTTTCCCTGACTGAAGTTTAAGACCAAGGTCTCGTATCCTGTCCTTAATGGGCAGGGAGGTTGGTTTGTTTTCCTTACACGCTACTGTCTCCAGATTAGAAAAGTGGTGTCATGTTTCCCTTCTGTTTATTTTTCCCTGGACTTTAAAATAAAAATCTGGTCACTGGAAAGGAAAGGTATCAATCCCAGAGGGAAAACACTTGCACTTTTCCTCCTACTGAGAAACCATTTCTCAAATAATAAACAGACTATGAAGCAGTAATTCAAAGGTCTCTTTCATCAAATCTGAAATTTCCTCAATTCTTGTTGATCTGAGGTTGTATCCATAAAATCATCTTCACCAATATCAGACATATTCTTACCCTCAGTTGTTTTTGACTGAGTTTTATCAGCTGTTCCTTTTTTTCCTGGAGCTGATATTACACTGGTTCCCCACAGGCTACTTAAGTTACTGCCTTCTCCACTGCTAAACACGCCACAAGACGATAGCAGCCTTCATGGTTTTCTAGGATTTAGCATCAGGTTGTTTTCAACACTCTTAAGTATACATTGACACGAGGCTTAATGAGAAAATAGTCAACATGCTTCTCTTGAAAAATCATAGAACCACAGAACAGTTTGGATTGGAAGGGACCTTTCAAAGCCATCTAGTCCACCCCCCCTGCCATGAGCAGGGACATCCCCAACCACAGCAGGTTGCTCAGAGCCCCGTCCACCTGACCTGGGATGTTCCCAGGGATGGGGCATCTGCCACCTCTCTGGGCAACCTGGGCCAGGGTTTCACCACCCTCATTGCAAAACATTTCTTCCTTATACCTAGTCTAAATCTGCCCTCTTTTAGTTTAAAACCATCACCCCTTGTCCTATCACTACAGACCCGGCTGAAAAGTCTGTCCCCATCTCTCCCCCCAGCCCCTCCCAGCCCCGGCAGCTGCAGGAAGGTCTTCCCAGAGCCTTCTCTGCTCCAGGCTGAGCCCCCCCAGCTCTCCCAGCCTGTCCTCCCAGCAGAGCTGTTCCAGCCCTCGCAGCGTTGCTGGGGCCTCCTCTGGCCCCGCTCCAGGAGGTCCATGTCTCTCCTGTGCCGAGGGCTCCAGAGCTGGACGCAGCACTGCAGGGGGGTCTCCCCAGAGCGGGGCAGAGGGACAGAACCCCCTCCCTCACCCTGCTGGCCACGCGGCTTTGGGTGCAGCCCAGGACACGGGTGGCTTTTGGGCTGCAAGCACCCATTGCCGGCTCCTGTCCAGCTTTGCACCCACCAGTACCCCCAAGTCCTTCTCGGCAGGGCTGCTCGCCATCCCTTCACCCCCAGCCTGTGCTGATACTGGGGGGTTGCCTCGACATAGGGGCATGACCCTGCACTTGGCCTTGTTGAACCTCATGAGGTTCACACAGGCCCATTCCTCCAGCTTGTCCAGGTCCCTCTGGATGCCATCCCGTCCCTCAGGCACGTCAACCGCACCACTCAGCTTGGTGTCATCTGCAGACTTGCTGAGTGTGCCCTCAATCCCACTGTCTGTGTCATTGCTTGCGATATTAGATAGTACTAGTTCCAATCCAGGCCCCTGAGGGACACCACTCATCATGGATCTCCATCTGGACATTGAGTCATTGACCACTACCCTCTGGATGTGACCATCCAATCAGAAATGAATACTGAAAAAACTATTTCAAAATGACTGCATGTGGAATTTATATTTTTGACATGAAAAAGTAAGATAACAGAAATGATCTTGAAAATGTTTGACCATTTTAAGCTGTGTTAGAATAAATTTAACAGAAGTGTATAAAAAGACTCTACTGAGGTGAATCAGAGTTAAAATTCACGTGTTATATTTCTGTAATAATTTATTCCTGTTTAAGAGGAGCTGATACCACCAATCCTTGTCTATTCTTTTAATAACAAATATTCTGATGCAAGAACTTTGAAAAACCATTTTTTAATCTCAGTTGTCCCCTGTATTACTTAACCCTTGTATGATTCCTCTCTTCCTTCTGCTCTTCCTTGTTCAAAATCAGCAGCTTTTAAAGTCTTTTGCCTAGGTTCATGTGCCTGTGCTAGGCTGTCAGGAACCTGATCTTCCTATACCCCAGTAGTACACTGTCCATGTACCATGTACCATGTATCATATCTCCACTTGTCCAAATGATTGTCTTGTCATTGTCCGTCTATCCTTGGACCTTTGCCTGACGCTCCCATGCAAAAGGATTTGGCCTCCCTCCACTTGTTTTCACAAGCTGTATTGGGCCATTACGCTTTCTTATCCTATTTTCTCCTTCCTCCACTTACATTAGGAATGTGCCTACTCTAAAGTATAAATTTATCAAGTTTAGAGTAAAGATGACCTTTGAAAACTGAAAAGATCTTTGAATCAAAATTGTTCCGCTCACAGAGCTTATAGATTAGCAGCATGGCCAGCTAGCATTTTTTAAACCTGAATAAGAACATATCAGTTTGCACAAAGGCCAGGCTAAGAATAGATCCCGAGTCTCTCTTGATCAAGAATAGTTGAAAGGATTTGATTTTTTATGCTTCGTATGGGGTAGGATTAGCTTCATCTAAACCCAGAAATTCATCTCATAGGTAAAGAAAGTTAAATGTTGGGATTTGCTTGTAGGTGCCCTAGGGGATTTCATCTGGCCTTCAGCTGCTGCTCTAATGGGCGAGGTTCTCCCAAAAATCCTTTGTCATGTTAGCCATAGGGGTGTTTCGGATATGCTCAAAATTTTCAACTGGCACTAGAGATCTATCACCACCCATCTGAGTCCAGCCTAGTTTACATTTAAGCTCTAAGTAAATAATGGTTTTAATTTAGTAGCTGACTAGGACCATCGCAAATGCCAAAGGTGTCCTGTCAGGCTTTCAGATACTGCTGCAGAAAGGCATAGGTTTCAGCCTGAAGTACAATTCTGTACTTTAGTTGCAAAACAGTTTTCTAGGTTGCTTTGGACTGAGCTCCCTCCGTGATGTGCACAGTAAGCTCCTGGCGTTTAGTTCTCTTGTAATCAAGAGATGTGCCCCTTCAGAGTGCTGTCACTCTTGCCTATATGAACACGTCTTAGGTTTGATAAATCATCCCATAGGGGTGCTTGTCCCAAAGCTTAAAACAGTGTTTTTGACAGATCTTTGACGTCAAAGCTTATGAGAAACACTTTCTAGTACAGGCATTGTGTAAAGAGCAGATGATGAAGGGAGGCAAAGTTCAGCACTAATGGTGTAATCATTGATGAACTGAACGCAAAAGGATATAGGATTGACAGTGTTGATAAAAAAGGGCCCTAAACTATGAAGAAAGATTATGCTCACAAATTTTAACTCTCTTTTTTTTTCTTTTTTACTTTTAATAACTTCCCCATTTTAGTGAAATGGTATCATTTTCTTTTTAAATGATGAGCTAAGTGGAGGTAGCCTGGATTTCTCTTCCTGGTATCTCAGCAACAGAATGCCCGGGAAGTGTAATTCATTTACACCATTCCCGTGCCTCGGGAGGTAATGTGAAGGAAAGGAAGGTTATACAGATGCCCCTTTTAGGTGAATAAGATGAAGTTTTTGGACAGTGGCAAGTAAAGGCTGTGCCTTGGCAAATCAGATCTCACTGCTCATGCACCAATGTTTAGACTTAAAAATTGGGTTGATGCTCCAACTGAATTTACACATAACTAGTTCTGTTTTCCCACCTTTCCTTTATTAAACAGATAACAGTATAAGGAATTAATAGTAAACAGTGAATAATATAAATATAAAATGTCTTTAATCTTTTTAGAATAGGACAATACATTCATAAATTCACTGTTTAATGAAATACTGTGCTGGTTTTGGCTGGGATAGCGTTCATTTTTTGCACAGCAGTTGGTACGGGGCCGTGGTTTG
>NW_010565627.1:0-12267 GCF_000687285.1 Phaethon lepturus
ACTCTGCTGGGCTCCTCAGCCGGCTCCCGCGCTTTCGAGCCTCTGTGGTCTCTGCCACACTGGTCCCACAGTGTTGTGTGTGGAAAAGTGTCTGGATAGGGACCTTTTGTTTGTTTGTTTGTTTGTTTTTTGGGGGGTAGCAATTTAAGTCTTAGCTAGTGGCCAAGTTTGAGCGAGAGTGCCAGGGGCTGTGCAAAGAGGACTGCTGAGCTTTGGTCCCCTTGGGCATGGGGAGGGGCAGGGGAAACCCTGGGGTCTGTCAGCTTCAGAGCTGGTGTGGTGCTTGTTCAAGGAAAGAGTTCTTTTTCTAGAGTTCTTGTTAATACTTGCACTCCTGCTTCATGGTGGTGTTACATACGGAGATGTCCCATCTACAGCAGTTTTCCTGAGCCCCTTGGTTTCAGTGATGCCTCATGGCAGTGAGCTGTTTTCCAAGCCTCTCCAGGATCATATCAGAGAAACAGAAGTACCTCTGATGTCCTGAGGAGGCTCAAACTATTCAAGTAGTTGTTTGAATAAAGGTGGATCTCTTTGCTCTACATGTGCTGAAGATAATCCATCCCTGTTCAAAAACATGTTCTGCCTTGGCTTCATAGTAACTGTCATCGCAAAGTTGAATTTTACAATAGGTCTCAGAATACTATTCATCCTGTCTCTTCTGTAACCCCAAATTTGGGAATTTTGCTGGATTGCCAGTCCTCCTTATATCCAGCTTTAGATAATAAACTGTGTAAACACAGTGAATCAGCAGGACTCAATCACTATATCCTCCAGGATTACAGGAGCTGCCCTAAGCTCCACCAAGGGAAAAAAGAGAAGACCTCAGCTCTGTACTGTGAGATGCATTAGCTCTACGTACTTGTAAATAAATGTTACATTTACTTGTTTGCAAGGTCCATAGGTGTTTGACTATGCATAGCCCAGGTGCATAGACATGGCTAAAACACTGCTTGGCTGGGAAACACAGAACCAGCATTTTTTCAGAAAGATGCAAAAGATGGGGAGAAAACCCAAGTTTGGTTATAGGAGATAAGAAAGCACAATTTTTTCTTGGAAGGAAATTCCTTTACAATTTGCTACCATCCATGTGCAACCCTGTATTACTCAGAGTAAAGGTATACTTTAATTTCATATACTTGTAGAGGTGCCAAAGGCTCCGTTCCCACCAGCCCCATAGCAAAACTACCAAAACTGAATACACGTGCTTAAGTGCTTTACTACAGAGTCAACCCATCTTAGTTTAAACCCCCGAAGAGGGGTGTTCCAGTGAGGTAACAAGGCAGACTTTTGACTGTAGTGGATGAGAAGCTCTCGTATAGCACAGGGTGAGTTCTGGGCACAGTAACTTCCAGCTCGTGGATAACGATGAGCTGATGGAGTAGTGTCTTTCAAACTGCACTTGCTGTCTTTATCCTTGGCTGAAGTAAGTCCTGTTCCGGAAGTTTTTAAAAAGATTCTCCGGACAAAACTTGGCAAAAATCCTTAACTTGGAAATGTCAGTGAAAGATTCCATTGCTTGTTTTACTTTGTCTCGTTTCCCATAAAAATAAGCAAACAAGAAAAGCCAATCCGAAAGGTAAAACTTTTGGCTATGTAGGAATGTTAAATTACTGTTCAGGTCTACAAACCAATCAATGATGCAAATGTTGAAGTTAGGCTGCCCAAAACTGTTCATCTTGATTTTAAAAAGGACTATTTCATGTTCCTAATGGTCCTCTCCGGCAACCAGATACTCTCTTAGAGTTTGGAGATCCTCAGGTTTCTGTAAACTTATTTAGTCATGTAAACATTTTTGAAAATTGAAGAATACATGCCATTTTTTGGCAAAACAAACCTAAACCTAGAACTCTGTAACATTCACTAAAAATTGTAACACTTAACAGTTAACACCTGACATTTCTCCCCTTTATTATTCCCATATCCACATCTGCTTGGTGAGACATGTTGCTAGAAATAATATGGTTGGCTGGAAGATTCATGTTGGCTGGTCATTTGACCAGTTTTCTTGTTCTGATTTATCAGGTGGCTGCTGCCTCATAAATGGGTAGGGAGCTAAGTTATAATTGCTTTTCTACTGGTAGGTATATTAATTTGTATCTCTTTTCACTTTACAAATCCCAAAATAACTTTGTAACTTTGAGATCTATTGTTAAATTTGCTTAAAATTTGTCAATGATTTGTTGTTAATCTTTGTCATGGAAGAGATGGACCAATAGCACAACCACATAAGCTTCTTTTTTCTAGAAAAGTGGGATAACAAAATATGGTTTGATACCTGTTTTATTATCTATTCTATACTTCATACTATTCTTCATGGAAGTTACACATATACCCAAATGCTGGGGTAATTCTTGACTTCAGCTGTTCTGAATAAAACTATCAATGCATTCCTCCACATTGAATTTCTGAATTTGTTTTAGAAGTTGTATTTGTGAAATCCTTCATTACCTAATTTCCAGTTAAGAACTGTCTGACTGTCCTTTGCTGAAATCCATAATACACTATACATAGTGTAGGAAAAAGCTCTTATTAAAGATAAGTTCCCAACATTATGTTTAATAGGAGGGACTTCCTTCAGATCTTAAACTCATATTTGGTTTTACAAATAAATTTTTACAAAATCATTTTTACATTTTTTTATTTTTATAAGCTGGAACACTCCTAAGTAGCTGTCTTCTCTAATCAACAGTGTTTGTTTTTGATAAGCAAACTTTCACTGAGGTGAGCCATTCATCAGCTCATGTGAGCATTATTGTAGCACTGGCATTCTGAAAGAACAACAAGTCTGTAACAGTAATCTCAGCCCTGCGGTAATTGCAGCTCTGGTGTTTATTTGCTTCCTTCATCAGATTGAAAATTAAAATAAGAGTATGTACACTAGAAATGCTACAGAACATGATTCTTTTTTTTTTCTTTAAAAATCATGTTTGTCTCACCTACTTGATATTGACATACTCAGTACAAAGACTGTAAATTTGTCAGTGATGATTTCATTCATGAGGTGGCTAGTTGGGTCCCGGTCCAGCAAGGTGTTCTGCATTAGCAAATCCTGATATTTACATAATTATATCCATTTTCAGTTCAGCTTGCAAGATCAGTCATTGACACAGGCCCAGACTAGGTGTGGCAGGAGGTGGTATGTGTGGAAGGGTGCTATGCATTCCTTTATCTGTCACAAAGACTAGACTGATGCCAGGACCTGATCTTGTCGCTTTCTCTACCTTTCACAACACTTGCTCCCCACTGAAATGAGAGAAAGCAATGCTTTTGCTCCCAGAACATACTTTTGCTTCACCTGTAATAGATGATGGGAGGCTTCTTTCATGATATTCTTTAAATTTTCTCAGCCTCCGTTCTCCATAAATGCCGGAAGGTGGTCTTGAATATAATTTCAAAAACTGAAGAAAAAGACATGCATCCATGTTCTTATGCTTGCAACAAACAGACAGATGGGGGAGAAAATAAAACTAACAAATAATTGTTTAAAGTTTTAGCTCAATTTTTGTTTCCATTGTAAAATAAATTGTACTAATACTACTTTATTTTTGGGGGTAAAAAGATTATGTAGTCATCCAACTGAAAAAGCTCGAAAAAACATGTTTTAGAAGACAGACTCTTGGCTACAAATAATGCAACTACTTAAGTGAATAGAGACTGCTGATGTATAGGCACATATTTACTCTAAATCTCAGCAATTTTTTTTTTTAATAACAAAATTATGTAGGTCAGGGCTGAACTATGTTTGCAAGAGTTAGAGAACTGTCATTTATCTGCCACAGTGGCATCAAAATATTGCTTGCTTTACGATGTCCATATGAGGACTCCTGTTGTGTTTAATTAGACTATTCTCCTGAGTAAGGATAATGTGATTTGTTCTTGTGCCAGGCTCAGGAAGTGCGATTAGCCCCTTTCTTTTGAAAACCAGGATTTCTTATAAGTTTAAAATAAAAAGCTAGGAAATACAAACTGAAAAGCCATCACAGATCTAAACTTACCCTGCTGTGCATATGTATTGCACCAAATAGTTCCATTCACTGTTTTTAAAATTTCACATGACAGGGTGCATTAAAGCAGAAGTAAAAAACCTGAAGTTAGAATTTTCTTTCTACTCTAAGTGATTTTTCCTGCTTTTTCTAGAATTCTTTTTCTTTAGTCTTGAAAGAGGAAAAACAGGAAAAAAAATACCTTCTATGTATTTCGAGAGGTGAGTTTTGTTACACCCTGTGCAATTTCAGAAACACCATAACAGTCATTTCAATCGCAGTGAAACAGGTAGAGCCAGTAAATTACTTTGATTTTTATTGCAATAGGTTATCCAAATAATTCTGTTGTAATTTAAAAAAAGATGTAATTAATAGCTATATGAAGTTATTCAAGATTAAATTTCTCTCTGCTTTTTACACTCTGAGCAGTAAAAATAAAATAGACATTATGTTGGTTCTGACGGTTGTAAATACTACTGGGAAGAATTCATTAAACATAAGGTTTTAGAGTAAAAAGAGTTAATAGCCTGAGAAGTAGTTAAACAGTAACCAGATCCACTTAAAATATAACTCTTACTTTTAAATGAAAATATGTATTAAATTTGTCTGCTGTTTTCCTTAACTGCTTTCATTATGGTGTAATCATAGTAAAAGATGCAAAGGTGTAAATAGCAAGATTCATGATATTACAGAAAATATACAGCACAATTTGTTATGGTAGTGCATAGCTGTTATGTTCTTGACTTTGAAAGGGTTTGTTCGCTGATTGATTCACAAATTTGGTTTAAAACCATGAGTTTGAGCTGCTTAGTCAATTCAGCCATTTTATTCTCATTTTTTGTTTTTTACAGACTAATCATGACAGCCTTTTCACTACTGAAATGAATACAGTAATTTTTAATATTGAAGTTATTATTAGGTCAATAACTAATATTGATCTCTCTGTTGGTTCTCTTCATAACTGATTTTTCATTTCATTGTTATTGATATCTTATCTCCTTGATCTGTAGATGCGTCAGGTTGGCTCTTGCACAATGTGAATTCGGTAATGTAAGGACCCGTAAAGATCTATTTTCTGGACAACAGTAAAGCTCTTAAGAAAAATCATGTTAGTCTCTTCTCTTCCTATATTCCCTACTCTTTGTTAAGCACTCTATTTGCATACAGTGTGCCAAGCTGCCAGCTAACTTTAAGAATTATCCCTGACATTCATCACAGTGTGGCCAGTTCACAAAGAAATCAGTCTATACTGCCACTGTTAGTCTAAGGCACTTTTTGCAACTACATTTCCATGTGCTGTTTTTAGTAAAAGATATTTTTTCTTATAAATCTGAAAATCTAATTAGGGCTAAAAACATGTAGCTCTTACAAAATTAACTCAGGTGTCTTAAAATGATATAACAAGCAAGCATGGTTTTAAGTTCCATATGTATGATCTAAATTATTGTTACTTCTGACATTTTTCTTTTAATATGTTTCTAGACAAGAATATCAAGAAAATTAATTTTTGGTGGAAACATTCTCTGCAACAATAGGACAAACTAATCATTGCTATTATAAATGTCTCTTTGTTGAAGAAAAAGACCTCATTCATTGGCAAATTATGTTTATTTTATATGCTTCTCTATGCTTATACTTCAGCTACTTGGAACCAAATAAAAGCTTGGACAGAAAGGATTTTGGTCACACGCCTTTGTCAATATATTGCTGTATGACCAACAACAGGAGACAAAAAGGATCGCAAGCTCTCATATCTCATTACAAGCATTTTCCCAAACATATACCATTAAATTGTAACTTTAAGGACTTAACATTTATAATACATTAAGGAATAGAGATCAATGGAAGGTTTAAAATTGATAGCCTAGTTTATGTCAACAAAGTATATGTGTTTGATGGCCTAATTTTATTATCAGGGAACGGTCAACAGTTTACTAAAATACCATTAATATTATCAGCAGAAACCTACAGTATCTATGAGTATTATTGGACATTATTTCCCACTCTAGGCTGCACTTGTCTTCCTACTCTACTCAGCATTTGTCTTCCTACTCTAGTCAGCACTTGTCAGGCTGACACCTGGAGTGTGTTGTCCAGTTCTGGTCCCCAAAATTCAAGAAAGATGTGGACAAACAAAAGGGTCCAAAGGAAGGCCATGAGGATGATCAATGAACTGGAGAATCTGCCCTATAAGGAAAGACTGAAGGAGTTAGGTCTTTTCTCCATAGAGAAGAGAAGGCTCAGGGGGGACCTCATCACAGTATTTCAGTACTTAAAGGGCAGCTACAAAGAGGATGGAGACTCTCTCTTCACAAGGAGCCACATGGAGAAGGCAAGGGGCAGTGGGCACTGGCAGAGCCAACATAATACAGAAATTTTTTACAGTGAGAACAAGCATTCATTGGAACACCCTCCTCAGGGACATGCTGGAGTCTCCATCACTGGAGGTTTTCAAGATACAATTGGGCAGGGCACTAGATGAACTTATCTAGGCTTTCTTTCCCATGAAAGGTTGGACCAGATGATCTTTGGTGGTCCCTTCCAACGTGGGCTGTTCTATGATTCAGTGATTCTATGATTATCATCCTAAACTATGTCTTTAGCTATTATATCTGTAACATTAGAAATAGTTTTTAAAAAACACAAACACCTAGTAAACCTATTCATTATATTCCTGCAAAGCAACTGACTTCAGAGAAGTTTCATGAGTGAAAGTGCGTGCAGGATTTATCCAAGGGAATTATTCAGTTGCTTGTTTGCTTGCACTAAAATGAAAAGAATGCGTTAGTCAGGATTATTCTTTCGTTTTCTGACATCATGGCCAAAAAAAAAAGCCATCTATCATCTAGAAAAGAAAGAGCTCTGATACACTGCTTCCTCAAGTTCCAAGTATTGTTTATTTTGCCTTGCTTTAGAATTACCTTTCAGGATATTTCATTGATACTGGCTTAATCATTTCAATCTATGACTGTAAATGAAGGGGTGTGGCACACAGCAGGGAAAAGGATGTACTTACAGTTGCCCCGAGAAAGTAAGTCAAAATTACCCTGTCATCAGATTTCCAATAGGGTTTATGTTTAAGGTTATTGTCCTGAGTTAATTGTTTTTCATCTTTCCTGTAGTAGTGCTTAAAACTGGCCTGGCTACTACAGTTGAGACTTTACAGCACTGTGTAGAGTGGAAAGGTTATTTCACATGTCTTGCAGGCTACACCTTTTAAAGAAAAAATGCCACTGATGTTTGCTTTTATTGCTGCAACGTGACATTGTTGACTCTTACTCAGCTTGTGATCCTCTGTTGCCTCTGGATCCTGTTCTGCAGCAGTACAAACAAGCTGGATGAGCCACATCCTGTATTTGTGCAATTTAGTACGCCTTCTAAAAGTAATGCCTCACACTTGTGTCTGTTCAATAACATCCTGTTTTTCTCAGACCATTGCTACAGTTTGTCAGGATCATTTTGAATTCTAATGTTGTCCTCCAATGTACACACAGTTGATTCCAGCCTAGTGTTGTTTGCAGATTTAATAAGCACATGCTCTATTCCATCATTCAGATCATTAATGACAGTATTATATAGTATCAAACCTTGGTCACCCCTACAGAAGCACACATGGCATCATTTTCCATGCGGACAGTGAGCCATCAATACCTATTCTTCATTATAATGAACAGTATATATAGGTTCATCATAATCTTATAATAAAAGTTACATACAGACCATATTTCCAAGTCTTGCTTTCAAAATATGTTCTAAGACATTCCTAAAAGCTGAGCTGACAATGAGATGCATGACACAGAGGCTGTCAGGGTCCTTGGACAGTGACCTGGTCTAATTCTCCCTTCTGTGTCCGCCCCCAAACCCTCAGCATTGTGATGCCTTAAGCAGGTTCAAACGTGAAGTTAGATCCAGCATTGAACTTAGGTTGCTGAGGAACCTTGTCCAGTCAAGTTTTGAATATCTCCAGAGTTGAAGACTTCACAGCGTCTCTGGGAATCTTCTTCCAATATTTGGCCATACTCATGGTAACTTTTTTTCACTTGTAATTGTCAGGAATTTGCCCTCCTGCAACTTTTGTTCATTGCCTCTCATATTTTCACTGTGCACATCAAGAAGTCCGGCTCCATCTTCTCTGTTTCCACCCACTGCATGGTTGAAGACAGCAGTTAGCTCTCAGCTAGCCTTCTTTTATTCAAAATGAACAAGCCCAGTGCTCTCAGTCTCTCTTTTATGTCATGTGCTCTCTTTCTCTAACTGCCTGACTCACTCTGCCAGTTTGTCAATGTCGTCTTATACTGGGGAGCCCCAAACTTGACACATTTCTCCAAATGCATTCTCACAACCGCCAGCTAGACAAGAGTAAGCACTTCAACTAACCTGCTGGCTATATTCTTACTAATGCAACCCGATGTGTGTTTAAGCTTGCATTGCTGCAGAAGTGCACTGCTTATTCATGCTTAACTTCTTGTCCTTTAGGTAACCCTAGGTCCTTTTCCACAGATCTGCTTTCTAGATAGTCAGCCTGTGCCATTACAATGTTCTATTCCAGATGCAGGATTTTGCCTTTGCCTTTGCTGAATTCCACGACATGCTGTCAGGTTCCTGAGCACATTCCCCCCTTCTAGTAACTTAGTTGGCTGAATTCAGGACTGTAGCTGGCTCAGTCCAAGGTCAGCTCCTTCCCTAGTAAGAGCTGTTGTGAAGCAAGACAGAAGTGAGGGCATGCCCCTCCATTCCTTTGGGAGCTGCTTTTAAGCTGAGGCTGTACTACTGGCCCCTGAGTCTGCTACTCTGCAGTTCTGTAGCATCTACATCTGTGTTTGATCTTGTACCTTCTTGATACTGACCTTGGCCCAGACCCCAGACCCTACCTAACATGGCACTGGACCTGCCGTGCCACTGCAGACTTTTGAGGTGATCACTGGATTGGAGCTGGACCTGTTCACTGTGTCCAGACCTGATCCTGACCTGGATTTAATGACTCAACATTCTGGATCCTTGTTAGTGAGGTCTGACCCCTGCCCTCCTTGGCATCTTAGCTCACTACTATTTTTCCCTTGCAGGGCAGCCAGCCCCTGCTGCTCCCTGGCGGGTTCCTGCCAGCCTGTTTCTCTCTCTGTTGATGTCCCTCCAAATGGCAGCCTGGCCCTCCACCTTATCAACTGTTCCTCTCAGTGGTATCGTTCACAAAACTGAGAGTGCACTTTGTCCCATCATTCTGGTCTTTAATAAAGACATTAAACAGTATCAGTGCAAGAGCCCTGAGAGCATCCTCCCTCCTTGGAGGTCTAGCTCCCTGGGCTTAGCGCCAACTTAGAGATAGCAAAGCTGAGGGCAATCCCCCTTTTCCTGGTGTCCCTGGTCAGAGCTGTCCCAGACAGCTCTGCAGGAAAGCCTCAGCAAAGGCTGACTCCTTTCTCTTGGGAGCTGCTTTAAGCGGCAGCTCAAGTGGTTGGTCCCCACCTGAGCTACAACTCCCATTGCACTGCAGCCACACCCGTGCCTGGTTATGAGCCCTGCTGATCCAGACTTGGACCCTAACCTGTGGACTGATTTCCTGGCTTGACCTTGGCTGTGCCGCACCACTGCAGACTTGCCTTGCAATCACTGTATAGTGTCTGACTGGTTACCACAGCTAGACCCCACTTGCCTCGTTTAGGTAGTGCAGGACTGGGTCCTTACTGAGAGGCCCCTGCCCTGCTGCCTGTGTTGTTGCACTCATCTCCTGGCTCCCCATCCCTTGTGGAGCAGTGGGCTTCCAGGGCTCCCTTATGATCAGTCCAAGTACCTACCCTTGAGGACTGTCACTAATAATCAGCTGCCAGGTGGACTTTGAGCTGCTGACCACTGCCAGCTCTACATGCACTTTGTAATCTACCCATCCAGTACTTCTGTCTCCTATATACAAAGATAGTATGTGAGATCATGTCAACAGCTTTGCTAAAGCCAACGTAAACAGCATTCGCTGTTCTCCCCTTACCCACAGATCCTGCCAAATCAGGCTGGTCAGGCATGTCTTGCTTTGACAAATCCACACTGACTTCGTAACCATGTTCATCTCCTTCATGTGCTGGAAAATTATTTCCAGGAGGTCTTGCTCTACAATATTCTCGGGGACTGGTGTGAGGCCTGTTGTTCTACAAACCTCTTTCTCAACTTTCTTGATGAAGATGACTGAAATTTGTGTTTTACCAGTCATCAGGAATTTCTCCTGATTATCATGACCTTTCAAAGATGATAGCGAGTAGCCCTGCAATGACATTGGCAAACTCCCTCAGCAGTACTGGATACATGTGTAGGTCCAGCTTGCTTAAGTTACCATCAGCTCACTCTTCCTCTACCATGGATAGCACTTGACTCCCCCAGATACTGCCACTAGGCACAGGGACCTAGGAGGGCCCAGGGACTGGGGCCAGACCTTGCCACTAAAGACTGAGGCAAAGAAATCACTAAGTACTTCAGCCTTTTCCATATCCTTTGTCACTAGTCCCTCCACTTTTTCAGCAATAGGTCCACATTTTTCTTACTCTTCCTTCTGTTTTGCCTATAAAATCTCTCGTGACTTTTCAGGTTCTTTGCCAATTTGAATCCCAACTGAGCTTTTGCTTTCCAAATTCCTTCCCTGAACATTCGAGCAGTGTCTTTGTAATTCTCCCAGATAGCTTGTCCCTACTTCCACCTTCTGTAGTCTTGCTATTTTGCATTTGAGATCAATCAGGAGTTCCCTGTTAATTCAGACTGGCCTTCTGCTCTATCTGCTTAAATTCCAGTATGCCAGGATGGAGCCATTCCTGCAATTTGAGGAAGATATCCTTGAAGATCAATGAGCTTTCCTGGCCTCTTTTGGTCTTCAGGGCAGCCTCGGATGAGATCCTGCCAAGCCAATCCCCAAACAAGCCAAAATCTGCTATATTCTGCTACTTGCCTTCATTTATTCTCTCAGGATTTTAAATTCGCATGATCACATGGTTACTGCAGCCAAGGCTTCCATTGATATTCATTTTCCTTACTTGTGAGTAGAAGACCCAGCAGATTACTTTTGTAGTTGATCTCATGTATCACCTATGTCAAAAGACTGTCCTCAGTGGACTCCAGAAAACTCCTGGATTTCTTACACACCACCATGCCACCCTTCTAGCAGATACTGGTATGGTTAAGACCCCGCCATGAGAACCTGGGTCTGCAATCATGAGGCTTCTTTCTGTTCTTTAAAAAAAGCTTTTTCCACCTCCTATTCTTGTTGAGGCAGTCTGTAATAGATGCTTATCACTGCCTCCCTATGTTGACTTCCCCTATGATCCTGTCACGTGAGCTTTGACTTGCCTGTTATCTTTTCCATAGCAGAGCTCTGTGCATTCAAGCCTTTTCTCTGTGTAGTAGAGAGCCCCACCTCCTTTCCTCCCAGCCTGTGGTTCCTAAATAGTCTGTATCCATCCGTTGCAGTGCTCCAGCCATGTGAGCTATCTCACTGCACCTCTGTGATTCCCTTGTCAATGTTGGTGCTCACAAGGGTGATATAGATAATGGTCTGAGGGCTGGACAGGCCTTGACAATCTTTTTGCAACATCTTAGATCCAAGCCCCTGGAAACATACCTCCAAATATGACAAGCTTGATCAGCTGCTCAGTGCCTCTGTCACCTGCAGAAAGCAGTCTCTTACCACTGTAGACTCTTAATGCCTCTTAATGTTATCTTTTCTACATATGGATCAGCTTCATCTCATGATGGAAGTTGATCTTTTTCCACTGTTGCAAGGGTCCCCCAGTTGCACATGTGCAGAAGTAGAAAGAGCCTTCTTTCTGTTGGTGGAAGTCACAAGTGTTTCCAGCCACCAAGCACGCAGATGTAGCCTTCTGGATGACCTCTGACAAGTCTCCATGAAGACCTTGTAGATTTCCTCTCATTCATTCTCTCCAACACTATGCAGTCTGTCCATCTTCCTTGGCACCTTCACCTGGTGGCTCAATGATTTGAACAGAGCACACCTTATACAGATAAGGACACCATAACTTCCAGTTGAGTCTTGGAAAAAAACAACAGGGACTGTCTGCAGCCTGGCACCTGGATGGTCGAGTCCTCTTTCAGGAGCTCCATCTTGTCCAAGGCTTCTGTGCCAGGAGCTGTCAGTCTGGCTGCTGGGGAGCATGTATTGTGGTACGCCAACATCATCATTTTGCTGACTCTTGAAGTCCTGTGCGGTCTCAGAAAGATACTGTAAGCTCCTTTGTTTTTCCCTCTGATGTGAACTGCAGAGTTCCTGTTTTTATACCATTTGTGGCATTCC
>NW_010565627.1:12298-13218 GCF_000687285.1 Phaethon lepturus
GCTGGTTAAATAAGAAGCTTGGAACAACCCTGTTTCCCTCCCACACACACTAGATTACCTGCTTGGCAGGCAACTTCTAATATTGTTTTTTGGCTGATGCCCATGATACATTCACGATGTGAATGCTAAGTCAGTTTTTTGTAAACTATTCCTACATATAGGTGAAGGAAAAAAAAAACCCCACAAGTTTTGGGTGTTTCACATTTGTCCATAAATGTTCTGAAAACTTCTTCAGCAGATACATCCCCAGCTGAAGTTCCTGAAAGGATTTGGTCTGTACTTGTCAGTCTTTAGTCGGTATTCCTAGGACTGCAATAAAGGGGACAGTTAGAGAGAGAAAGGGGGTGGGAGGTTGGTAGGGTAGACTGAGCTTCACAGAAGCTTTTTGCACACTTCTGTAATGTGACAAATTTGTCTTCACTTTCACAGTTATATAAAATTTTCTGGATAAAAATATGCATTTTTCAGCAATCTTTTTATAAATGTACAAGTTTTTTTGTCTGAAAGTCCATGAATAACATTTGTTTACCAAGATACCCAGTGAACTAGGGAAAGTCCCAAGGAAAACCATACCCTCCAAAATGTGTCTTATGAGGGCTGTAAAAGTTATTGTAAGATATTACAATGTGTCATTTGAAAATTAGTAGGTGATCAAGCAATTACGCTGTCATAATATCTAAGGACATGGGAGCAGTTATAATTGCACAGGAAACCTTAACTTTGTCATTTCTGGGCTGTAGGATTGTCCTTTCTACAGCTTTTTTTTTTTTTCTTGAGTGACTAGAAGGTAGCTTTTAAGAATATATTAATACAAATTATTCTACATAGAACTTAATTTCTATTTTTTTTTAATTGAAATAACTTAATTCTATTTCTGTTTATACTAATTTGATGCAGTATAGCATCAGGCTATTTTCCCT
>NW_010565627.1:13249-23175 GCF_000687285.1 Phaethon lepturus
GACCTGGCAAGTAATAACTAAGTTGCAATGTTTGAACAGTGCTAATGATCAGAACTGTCAGTCGCACTGTACCTTGTACACATTGCATCTCAAAGATTTGCATGTTTTTTAAAAAAAGAGCTCATCAAGACTCACAGCTTTGACTCATTTTCTTGGATAGCGATTGCGTTTTTATTAACCTCCACATAGTTCAATTACTTGCAGTTTCCAACTTCAGGTAGAGACATCAATGTCATCTTTAATTTCTTTATAGATAGCTTGCAAGGTATTTGAATTTGATGTAGGTGTGAGGGAAACAAGACAGTCTTTACTTCAGCTTTTAACTTCAGTTGAGTATGGAAAAAGGTTGCATAAATAATTTCTCCAGTCATGGAGTTTTTCTCCACTGTTTAACAGAAGAGCCCAACAGATCTTACTAAAGTGTCGTATTTCTACTTTTATTTCTTTTTTAAGCTTTAAAGATTCTTCATATTTTCCCTATTCATGACAGCTTTCTTTGCACATAACACTATCTGTGGGAGCTGTTATCACCACAACTGGGTTGTCTAACCTGTATCCTTATATTTTAGATGAGGTAAGCAAAATTATAAGTAAGATATCTTACATAATTCCTCTTTTTTTGCCCATTTTTTTTGTCATTTTTTGTGATTAAGATGCCTCAAAGTTTAGGTAGTCTCTGTTCACTACTTACTACAGAGTAACTACTACCACTTGCTTATATTCTGGTATTCTGGGTATGCTTATTTGGAGTTATTCTTAGCCTCCTGAAATCAAGTTTTAGCAAGCTCAGCCTGATAAAGCTTTCTTTTCAAACATAGTTAGCTCAGTTTGTGAATGGTTTGCACTATTGATTGGACTTACATTCTTGCATTTAAAAGCAAAAATAGAATCATTACCTTATAAGCTTCTGGCTAAATATTTCTTTAGCAAAACTGGTAAAATCCTATTTTGACTTGCTGGTGATCTAAGACACTCTGATAACATTTAGTGTCTGTTTGCTTTGTCTTCTGCTCTCAGACTAGTGCCCTCCCAGAATACAATTTTGTTTCAACATCCACTTTCATTCTCAGCAGAAGTACTGCATGGTGGGACAGATGCCTCTACCTAGTCTTCTTTCTTCCCTGTGTATTCACAGAAAGGGCCTGATTGACCAGTTCCACTGACAGATTTTGTGGTGTTCTCTGCCTGCTATTAAGTCTAGTGATTACAGCAGTATGATTTGGATTATCTGTGGGCTCTGTCTCTCTGTAGAGAAAAGAAATTGCCTAACAAAGCCTGCCTTGGAAGATCTAAATGAGGTACTTCTCTTTCTCTGTGTTTTTTTGAGGCAACTACCCGTCTATAATTGCCTCCAGAGGTGGCAAGTATTCTCATATCCTGCATGAAGAGCAGCCGAGAGCTGACCGCTATGAAATGGTGATTAAGAGAGTGTATTTGAATAAGAACTTAAATCAGGGCTGCACATTAAGCATCTCCATTCACCACGAAATTCACTTCAGCAGCTCTGGGGCTCTGCCTTCCTTGGGAACTTCCTTCTCTTTGAACTGGAAAGTCAAGTTCTTTTGTTTTCTGCATTCACATCAATTTTGCACTTCTTCCTGCATAAAGGTCCAGCAGAAAAACATTGTCCCACTATCTTATCATTCCAGCACGGTGGCTGGGGCAGTATCCTTGCAACTGGGAACCAGGGGTTCAAAACTGCTCAGATAAAGAGATTTACATATACTGTTAAGTATATTATTAGGAGAAAACTGAGTAGTGCCAGCACAACTGTCTGCAATTTCCACTGTATCCAATTTTGGCCTCTGAGGTAAAACGAACTCAATCTTACCTGTTATTTACAGGCACAGTCTTCAGTGTACCATCTCATAGACTGGACTCATTCAGGTGTTTAGATGGTGTTAACTTGTGTATTATATAGATCTATAAGTTTCAATATGAGGTTTAGATGTGCAGCAGCTGAAGCCAAAACATTGACCTCAAAGCCAGAAAATGGTCTCTGGCACATTCTATGTGTGTGTAAAATAGATACACTTCGTATAGAGTATCTTGTACTGAGTACAAATAACCCCTGTTCCCTAAAAAGACGGCATCACAAATTGAAAGTATTTTTAAGTTCCACAGTGTAGGCACTGTCAGATAATCCAAACATTGCAGCTTTTTTTTTTAATCATTCTCCAGAAATAATTTTCAAGATGTGATTTTGCAGCATGAAATCAGGATTTCTATGTTCGCTTTTAATCCTTTAGACTGTTTCTCTGCTCTCCAACTCTCCTATACTGTAGGATAAAACCAGTTTATACAGGCTGTGGTATGAATACTCTATACCAACAGGCAGAGCACCACCTTTCATTCAGTAGTTGGTCTAGGTCTATTTATCAAGGTTGCTTAAAGGACTAAAATTTCTACTTGTACTTCTCAATCTACACGGTGAGTTCCTGGTTTAGATGATCTGCAGTACCTGCTTTGTTCTTCACTTTTCCTTGGAGATTGCTTTTGTTGTGGCTTAGTTACTGGAAAGTAAAGCAATTCCTGAGCTCCTACTAGCTTGTCTGAGACAGGTTTCCATGAAAGCATTCAGCTTAGGTTCTCTACTGCAGTGAGTGGAGGACCCACTGCAGTGGGTGGAGAACCCTCAAATTAATGTCTCCTTTCTGCAGTTTCTTTCCCTAGACCTCCTTCTCAAGCCAAAGCACAGCTTTGCATCCTGGCTGTATTTATACTGATTTTCTTCTTCCAGAAGAGGTCTGGATGACATCCACAATTACATTTCCACTGAAATGGTTTTTGACATTTTCAGAGTAGCGGGTACCTTCAAAGAGTCTGGAAGGGTTTCAAATGGCAAATATACATGAAACATTTTAATGATGAAGAAAATCTTAGAATGTATGACAACTTACATGGACTGAACTCACATAATCTCTCCTGCAATCTTTCTGAAAACTATGACTGAAATTTGTAACTACAATTTAGTGTTCAATCTGTAGTTTGATACCACATTGTGCTATTGTGTAATACTTTACTGAGATACAAGATTTGATAGATAACTCCTTCTGTTGATACTGCAGTAGGCTGCTTATTCATCTCCACCATCATCTCCAAATAAGACACCGCTTGCAACTCACCAGGTTTTACTGTGTTAAAGCTACATAGCTATCAGAAATAAATTTAAGGACATATTTTCAAGTATTGCCTGTGTTTTAGTCACAATTATTCATGATAGTGCTTTAGGTGGTTTACTTGTTTAGGCACAACATGATTGAGGAAATAATGTAAAGAAAAACATAAAAATTCCTTAAATACGGAGATTTCCACCAGAATGTGTGGAATTCTTGATTGCCATCAAAGTGCTGAAAACTCTTCCTGGAATAAAAAGTACTGTATTAATTTTCAACTTCTGTTTTTCTTGTGCATATTTATTCCTGTGATTTTTTTTTTTAGATTTATGACTAGGTTATCACATAATCCCAATATTAATATGCTTTGCACAAATGAGTACCATTATATGGCTTTTACATACATTGCAATAATGAAGTTTTATATTCTTTGCTGATGGCTGTTTTATTTATAAAAAGAATCACAAATATGATTCTGAACCACTGAAATTGGGTATGTGACTATATAACTTTTTACTGTCAGTGTTACTGCTATTGCTAAATTCGCCCTTTGTTTTCTCTTGTTTTCAGTTCTCTTATTGTCTCATTATAGTTTTTGTCTTTGACTAGATTTTAGGATAGCCAAGAAACTTGACTTCCCTTCTTTGAATAAAATAGATGCAATGGGACCCTGATTCAAATTAACAAATATGACTTTTAAAACATGCATTTTTAGTTAAATTACAAAACAAATGATGAACTGGTACAATGAGACAAGTAATCCCATGTGCAAACAGGATTTCTCATCTTATTTTTGAAGCCTGCTGTGGAAATACCACCCTTAAAGAATCTAGAAGAAAACAGAGGGAGGAGCAACTTACTTATGTGACTGAGAATTTCTGCTATATAGTCACGGTTGTTTTCTTATATTAAAACTGAAGGTATGGAAGAAAATTAAAATACATGAACCTTTATGTTTAGATTCTATCTTTGCAATTGTGCTATAAAAGCATATGTACAGCCTGGTCCTAATGGAAACTGGGTGGTGGTGCTGTGCAACTTGTCAGCTAAATATTCTTATTTATTGCTAATAGTGGTACTGTAACTCTTTGTAATATAAGAGGCTAACAGATGTGTTAGGTTAGTACAAACGTCGACAGGTTTTCATCTTCTATAGTCCATGTTTAAAAAGCAAATAAAGTCTGAGAAAAATGTCAAAAGACTATCCCTGTATTCTTACCCCGCCCTCAATTTTAACATCTCTTCTATTAAGAATTAGATTCTTCATTCATGTAAGTCCTCATTTCAATGGGACACCACTGAAATCAGTGTCATAACATGTATTGCTGTGGATAAGAATCCAATCCAAGAGTTTTCTACAGTAATCTGATAATACAAATGTAATTAGGTGTTAAAGAATCTTGAAGTGTCTGCAGTGTAAACATTGAACATTGATCACATGCTGATTTAATTTATGATCATAAATGTATTCCAGGACAGTGCCTTGAACTTAGGTAGCACACTGACAGAAAAAAGAAAAGTGGGACTGCAAAGTGATTAACATTCATCTGAGTGACACTACTGTGGAAATTCTCAGGCCAGGTCATTTATAACAACAGGAAGAGAATTCCATCATCAACAACTGCAGCACCAGGAGAAGCATAAGAGCCCCTTTTCACCTCTTCACTTTGCAAACCCCAGTCGTATATATTACTTCCTTTTCAATGTCAATACTATTGTGATAATTTTTAACAAAGTGGAAAATCCATGGCTGCTTTTTTTTTCATCTGGCATTATATTAAATAAGTAAAGAATGCGTTTATTTATTGAATTATTAAGTTACTTCACCATGTCTACCAGAATGTAAATGTTTCAGAGACAAAAACATTAAGTTAAACTTGGACAGTAAGCTAGGAATACAGAAACTCAACATTTATTTATGAACACAGACTTTTTAAAACGCTGTTTGTTATTTCTTCCACCAAGAAAAAATATTAATTTCCTCCAAACTAAGCCTCCAAGAGATTAGATTTAGAATAAAATTTGCTGAAATGAATGATGAATTTCCCTCAAAGTGAAAATAGAAAAACAAGGAAATGAGTTAAGCCAACATTCACATCCAAGAGATATGAAACTTGAAGTACTAACCCATAACTATGGTGCATATCTGGAAATGCTTATATCTTTTGTTCCACCTTCCTAAGTCTATATTTGAAAATAACCTATCATTAGCTATAATAAGCCCCTCACAATTTTATTATCTACACATGACATACAAAGAAATAACAGAAAACATTGGTGATGTGTCTTTTATTTTAAAAATAAAACTTCAAATATTTCACACATACAAATTTCCAGGATTACCTTCTGTACACATAAGAGATCAGGTCTGTCTAGTCTGACTTTAGATGTCTAAATTTTATTCAGGCCAGGATGCAGTCTGACAAGCATTTATTTGGTTGGCAGTGCTGGCTGAAATTAGTCCTAGCTTCACTGTATGCTTTTCCTTCCATACTGTCCACTGAATTACACTAAGAGATCTGTTTGTGGGTCATTTACCACAGAATCACAGAACCATTAAGGCTAGAAAAGATCTTCAAGATCATCAAGTCCAACCGTTAACCCAACACCACCATGTCCCCTAAACCATGTCCCAAAGTGCCACGTCTACACATTTTTTGAACACTTCCAGAGATGGTGACTCCACCCCCTCCCTGGGCAGCCTGTTCCAATGCTTGACCACTCTCTCAGTGAAGAAATTTTTCCTAATATCCCATCTAAACGTCCCCAGCACAACTTGAGGCCATTTCCTCTTGTCCTATCGCTAGTTACTTGGGAGAAGAGACCAACACCCATGTTGCCACAACCCCCTTTCAGGTAGTTGTAGAGAGCGATAAGGTCTCCTCTCAGCCTCCTCTTCTCCAGACTAAACAACCCCAGTTCCCTCAGCCGCTCCTCAGAAGACTTGTTCTCTAGATGTTTCACCAGTTTCATTGCTCTTCTCTGGACACGCTCCAGCACCTCAGCATCCTTCTTGTAGTGAGGGGCCCAAAACTGAACACAGGATTCAAGGTGCAGCCTCACCAGTGCCAAGTACAGGGGCACGATCACTTCCCTACTCCTGCTGTGGCCACACTATTGCTGATAGAGGCCAGGACGCTGTTGGCCTTCTTGGCCACCTGGGCACACTGCTGGCTCATGTTCAGCCGGCTGTCAACCAGCACCCCCAGGTCCTTTTCCTTCGGGCATCTCTCCAGCCACTCCTCCCCAAGCCTGTAGCGTTGCATGGCGTTGTTGTGACCGATGTGCAGGACCCGGCACTTGGCCTTATTAAACCTCATGCAATTGACCTCTGCCCATCGATCCAGCCTGTCCAGATCCCTCTGCAGCGCCACACTACCCTACCAAGAATTGAGTCAGGGTTCTCTTGGAAATCTTGATCCATCAAAGTCCATGGGACAAAATGGGATGCCCCTAAGGATGCAGAGGGTGGTGACTGTATCATGTCTGAATGGTTACAGAGATTGGGGCAAGGAGGTTCTTGATGACAGGAAAAAAGCAAATGTCCTGTCCTCAAAAAAGGCAAGAAGCACAATCCAGAGAACTGCAGGCTGGTCCCTGAGCAAATCATGGTGCAAGTCTGCTTGAAAACCACTCCTGGATGCATGGAGAAAAATGAGGTAAGTCAGAAGAGTCAGCATGGACTTGCTGTGGGTAAATCCCTGAGCAACTTCCTCTGAATTCAGTGTTGACTCTGCTTTGAGCAGACAGTGACTGTATTTCAGCTGAGGAAGGTGATGAATGGGAATAGTAACTTTCAGCTGAGGAATTGCAATTCTTTACACTATCTGATCCTATTTGCATGAACCAAATGAGGAAGCACTTTAGAAATTCGGGAGTCTTATATGTACAGTAATTTTGTCTTCGTTTTATATTTACAAAGCTTTAAGTAATGTCAGTTTAATGAGTGGTTTCCAGTCATTTTTTATATTCATACCTTAGGTCCAGTGAAAAATTACACTTCATGTTGACCAACTTCTATGTGGTTTTGTTTCACTGTTTTTGAAACAAAACAGTTTGAAAAATTTCCACTTACAAGATAAATTACCTACAAGAATAACATTTACTAAGAATAAGGCAAAGGTCAAAAATTTTGAAGGATTATGTTACAATTATGTGGTATGTTTTTTGACAACAACTATGCTGTATTTGCTGTGCTTATGTTATGTAATTTTGTCTTTCTTACCCTGTGAATTTATTTTCAGTAGAAAAAAATTAGCTCAGATCTGATATCAGAACAACCTATTTATTGGATAGAAGGGCTTTCCTATGCCTATATGTCCAAAATCTGACTAATTAAGAAATTAAATCTCTATTTTGTTAACTGTGAGTGTAAATCATCAGTCATCTAACCTAACTGTATGTCTAGAAGATGAAACTTTAAGACCTGTCTTAAAAACATCTTTCCTGTTCATAATCTAATGAGAGAAACAGGCTTTTGTTGAATGTGGAATATATAACCTTCCTTCACAGAATCACATAATGGCTGAGTTTGGAAAGGACTTCTGGAAATAAACTGGTCCAACCCCCTGCTCAAGTAGGGCCACCTAGAGCTGCTTGCTGTCCAAATGGCTTTTGAATATCTCCAAGGAAGGAGACTCCACAACTTCTTTGGGCAGCCTGTGCCAGTGCTCAGTCACTGGCACAGTGAAAAAGTATTTCCTCATATTCAGAGGAAACCTGTGTGTTTCAGTTTTTGCCTATTGCCTCTGGTCTTGTTACTGGGCACCACCAAATAGAGCCTGGTTCCACCTTCTTTACACCCTCCCTCCAGTCATTTACATACATTAATAAGGTTCCCCCTGAGCCTTCACTTCTCCAGCTTGAACATCTCAACTTTTTCAGCCTTTCCCCATATGTCAGTTGCTTCAGTCCCTTAGTCATCTTTGTGGGCCTTCACTGGGCTCTCTCCAGTATGTCCATATCTCTCTTAGAATCATGGAATAGTTTGGGTTCAAGGCACCTTTAAAGGTCGTCTAGTCTAATGTCCCTGCAGTGAGCAGGGACATCTTCAACTGGATCAGGTTGCTCAGAGCCCCGTCCAACCTGACCTTGATTGTTGCCAGGGATGGGGCATCTACCACCTCTCTGGGCAACCTGTGCCAGTGTTTCACCACCCTCATTGTGAAAAATTTCTTCCTTATATGTAGTCTAAATCCACCCTTTTTTTGTTTAAAACTATTGCCCCTTGACCTATCGCAACAGGCCCTGCTAAAAGCCTAACAGGCTGAATAACCCCAGCTATCTCAGCCTTTCTTCATAGGAGAGGTCTTGTACTAGAGATCCCAGAACTGGACACAGTACTCAGGTGTGGCCTCATCAGTGCTGCGCAGAGGGGAAGGATTACCTCCCTCGACCTGCTGCACTCCTCCTAATGCAGCCCAGGATACCAATCACCTTCATTGCAGCAAGGGCACGTTGCTGGCTCACGTGCTCCAACTTCTCCACCAGGACCCCCAGGTCCTTTTCTGCAAAGCTGCTTCCGAGCCAGATGGCCCCCAGCGTATACTGGTGCTTAGGGTGCAGGGCTTTCCAGTTCTCATTGTTGAATGCCATGAGGTTCCTGTCAGCCCATTTCTGCAGCCTGTTGATGTCTCTCTGAATGGCAGCACAACCCTCTGGTGCATCAACCACTTCTTCCAGTTTGGTGTCATCTGCAGACTTGCTGAGGGTCCTCTCTGTTCCATCATCCAGATCACTGACATTGTCAAGGATCCTTAGATGCCTTGGGATGACTAGTTTTGCTCACTGCAGATACTTATTTCTGTCCATTAGGTATGGAGGACATCTGTGATTACTAGCTTTGATTTACATGTCTAAATTAGTTAGCTTAGTTATCTTGGTTGCTAAAGCTAGAACAGATTACTCTTACCTGAAGCAAGCAATCTGGATTTTAAAGAGGTAGAGTGTTCTGTTGTCTCAATGGCTGCACATGTTCCACAACTTGGAATAGTCAGGTTAAGAGATCTATGCCTAATAACATGAAACTGTTTCCTATAGCACCTATCACATACCTCCTAATACCATTTGGAATTACTCACAGTGAAACCTGCATCACCTTTTTAAATGTATTATTCATTATTTTTTTGTTCTCACTGTTCAGTCATGTTCTTTTCATATTGCTTTCCTGTTTCACCAAGTCAGAATTTTATGGAAGAACTTCAGCTATTCCCTGTATTTACTCTTCTCTGTATTTTCTGAATGCTGTTACATTTCCACTTCTTCACCACTTGCAGAAAAAGTCACCTTTCAAAAAACATTATCATACCATCTTCTTAATAATTTGTTTTTCACTTCTGAAGTCCTGCATTTTTATTAAAATCTCTGTAGTGTTAAGATTAGAATGCATTATTCTAGATTATGTCATGGCAGTACCAAATGAAAAGAAAGCTCATCTTTCCTTTTGTACATGATGTCTATATTTAGTGTCAAGAATTATTGCTAATGCCAAGTTAAGGTTTTCTGGTCTTACACACTTCCAAAATGTAGCAAAATCAAAACCTTAGATAACCAGAAAAAATATAGAGTTAAAATACACGCAAATTCCAATTTAATTTTTCCTCCCATTCAATGCCAAAAATATCAACAGTACTTGAATTTTGGGTTTTTTGCAGGTAATACAAGGAATTGGGGCAATACCATAAGACAAAGCCTAAGACTCATGTTTTGATCGGGCAATATGTGAATGCTCAACTATAGAGTCAGGACTGACTTCAATCTTTTCTATAGTTATACAAAACTTGACCAACCTGATTTCCTTCTGCGACCAGG
>NW_010565628.1:0-18983 GCF_000687285.1 Phaethon lepturus
GAGTCACTTTACATCTTTTAATGCGTTTATAACCAAGTAGTGTTACTCATGTTTTTGGTATTTGCACGTGCTTTGTAGGCAGTGAATTTATCACCAGCAATCCAAAGAACCTGTGTGTCTGTTTCAATAAATCGCACTATTGATTGACTCAGCCGTGTGTGTGTTGTCCCTGAACGCATCCATACCTCTGAGTGCGGCCGTGTGAGTTCAGGAGGTGTCTGGCTGAGCAGGTAGTGTGATGTTAGTAGTGCATCCGGACCCGTGATAGTCCAATGAAAGTGTTGGGCACGGCCGGACTACTAACGCTGATTTTGGGTACCACTCAGAACCTGAGCTCAACCGCCCCCAGTCCCTCTGATATCTGAGGATCAACTGGAAAGCAAGAGGGTTTAGTTTCTGCCAAATTGCTCTGCCTCTTAACGCAACATTCATCATACTGTCAGTTACATGTAATTTTTTTTTTAAATACATTTAACAAAATTTTCATTGTACATAAATACAGAGGTCTCTCAACTATCTGTCCTCTGTTGCCTTCTTTTCTCTTTCCATTAACTTCATCTACAGAAATCTTTCATCATTACTGAAGTCAGTAATGGTCAGTATTTGCCCTCTCCGGGAGTAACCAAACTGAATTATCTTTGTACTACTGTAAATCTAGGTTATTTTTATATATTTAATTTAAATTATTTCAGATGTATACTGATTTAAAGCTAAGGGTAGAAATTATATATCCTTGAAAATACATGGTTGATTTCCTTAGACATATTTAGTTATATCAAGGGTAAAGTTGTTAGTTGAATGTTTCTAATCTTTTTACAGTCTTGGGTCGTTGAGTTCAAAAAGTATGACTGTACTACATGGAGTTACTTTTTCTTCCAACCTCAAAATTTCTACATTTGGTTGAATTTTAGTGAATGCTATTTTAGTGAATGCTATTTTTTTCTTCAGTCATAAGAAAGGATGAAAATAACTTCTGAAAATAATTCTGTATAGTAAGTAACAGAGAGAAAATATGAATCTTACAAAACCTTTGGGCCCAATACTGTTTTCATAGTATACATAGTGAGTTCTTCTGCAGTGATGTAATAATTAAATATGTTTCATTTATATGGAAAAAGAGATACATTTTTAGATTGGTTTTATTTCCTTTATTCTGAACCTAATAGAACAGTCATGTTCTGAAGTTCATAAAAGTCATAATCTTTAATTAATAATGATTAAATGCTTTCCTATTCTAATTTTTTAACAGAAAATATAACAAATACCTTTTTACATTATTAAATTTTATCAGAAAAAATGTGATGTTTTGTATGAAATTATGTTTTGTTTCTATTAATCTGAAAGAGATGTGGAGGAGAAGGTGAAATTTTAGTAGATGTATTAGCATCCTAAAGCATCCTTTATACTGAGGAACCATTGCTGAGCATTTTCTATTTTTGTCTGGTCAAAAGAAGGTGTAGTATGTCCTAGTCTTTTCTAGGATCAGATCCAAACTTTGTTATTGTATTGCACCAAGAGATAATTAACATTTATGTAGTTGCAAACTACGTATATGTGTGTATACAATATAAAATATCAGGATTAAAAATAGACTCAATTGTGGCTTCAGAGTATGTGATTCAAAAATGCATGAAAGATATGTGGTTGAATTCTTTCTACACACTGTTGAGTAGTGAGAACAATAATAACAATAAAGACATTCTGCAGGCTGGTGAACAAGACAAAATAAGAATTCACTGGGAAGTAAATCCTCTTAAATTGTGAGGAATAAAGTAACTTTGTCTACGGTCATATTCCAATGTACATTATTGTAAAATCAGAGAAATTCTGCTGAAGATGTTTGATGCAAGCAACAAAACATTCCACTTTCAATTTTGCTATGCAAATTCTGCTAATGTATTACTTTATTTATTTTAACAAAAAAATATGAGGAAAATAAAATTATTGGGAAATTCAGAAAGCAAAGAGGCTAACTTTCAAATGTATTAGCTAAATATTGTATAGTGTACTGTACAAGTAGCATTGTATAAGCTAAATAGTAGCTATTTAGCCAAGTAATGTGTTAGCTAAGTGGGCAAAAATATCATACAGAAGCAAACAAATGAGCAGATAGCATGTTAGTAGTTGGTACCCATTATAATGCATATGAATATTCTTTTTTTAACAAGCTTTGATTTGATTTCAGTGAAGTTCTACAACAAATGTTCTCTCCAAGGTGTGTTTCTTAATTTTTTCATCATATGGGAAGGGTAGTTGTGTCCCCAGCACATTCTGCTCTATCCCTTGAGATAAAAATTATATAGGAGACCTAGCTACTGTAACAATATTAATTAGATTTAAAAATACCAAGTTGTTTGAGATTATGCTTGGTATCTCCTATATAACCATAACATGAATGGCTTTCTCAATCTTACTTGACTCTGTATAATGGTATCAATTTTCCTTGCAATATACTATTGGGATTCTTGGGCACTTTTTTGTCCCCACTAGTTTGCTTAAGGGAGAGGAATGGAGAGTTGATGTACAATCTTCTTTGTTCTGCTGCAGCCTATATATATTATCTCCATTTAAGAGATGTTAAAGAAGTTAATGCAGGGTATGTATTCTTTCACCATGCCTTCATAAGAGGAGCATCTAGTGATCAAGCTATTATCAAGTATTTGAAAGGTTGCTATTTCTTTTCTGCTTTACACATTAATCTGCATAAAAATTACTTTTCTATATAATCCCAAGAAAATCTTTCCTAATTTTAGGCACTAACTTAATGTGAAGATTAACCAGAAATTGGTAAATCTATTTATTTAGTGTTGCATTTGCAAATCAGCCCACTTATATGAGGGCTTAAGTACTTACTTAGAGGAAAAATAGCGCTATTGGGCATGCTTAATGCTCTGAATATGGAGAAAAAACTCTTGTGCTTGTATCTTAATCTCAAAACCAAGAACAAAAGCTTATATTCCACAAAAGGATAGATGCTTGTAGTAATAATCTGAAGTACATCTTTTTTTTGTGACAGTGTAAAAAAAAAAAAAAAGCGCTGAAAATATATTTTTGAATTATATCCAGATGCTTGTCAATTCAAAAACAAGACCATGTTTAACATTACTTCTGGTTTTGCCCACTCCATTAAACTTCATTTGAACATTTCAAACTGAAATGATGACAGATCCCAGGTCTGAAATAAAGGGGGACCAGAGAGGAAGTTTTGTCCCTAAGTGTAGGTACACAACTGTTTTATAGCACAGTAGTATTCTAGGTCTTATCGTAAAATGATGTGATGTAATTTTGCTTAGAATTATACAATGCAATATATATTCATGCTATTTAATTAGAATAGTGAGGAATTTAATTTAAAAAAAAAATCTAATTCCAACTGACACAACTTAGATGGGAAAACATATCTGACTCACAGAGAAAATAAATAGCAGTTGGGTAAACTGCCAGTTTGGTTTTTTAGTAGTCATGCAGAAAATCTTTCAGTATAAGACATAAAAGCATTTTACATGATTCCTGTTGACTTATATCTGAGGTTTTCATGACATGAAATGGTATATTGAAACAAGGACTGGCTTCAGTAAAAGATCTGAAGAATGCTTCATTCAGATAAGGGTCAAGATTTCAGGGGTTTATTCAAAAACTGTATTTTTATTTGTAATATTGGGCAAGAAATTTATCAGAAAGAGTATAGTGTTTCAGCACAATGGCAGATTAAATGTAAGGCCCCACAGGGTGACAGAAATATGTCTAAATATGCCACTAATTTACAATTCTTCTGTGAAATAAAAGATTATAAAGTCATGTAGGAAGTTTAAAGAAAATATCTGTTGTACTGCAACAGGTAAAGTATGTCTGTCCTACATAGCAGTTAGTAATGGGGGTAAAGTCGCATAAAAGTATTCTACTTGTTTGCTTTGCAAATGGATGCAAGTCGTCATGTTCTGTGAAATATTTGAAGAATGTTACACTGTAAAAGGCAGCAAGAAACTGAGCTGAAGAGACCACAAGTAATGACAGAAGTACTTAAGAGTGTGCCTTAGCCCTTTGAAATGGTTTTAAAAAGAACTTGGTTATTTTATGAGCAATCACTTTTGTAATTCTACTTTTTACACTAAAATAGAGAAATCAACATTTTAAAACATCAGCTAGTGTCTAGACACTGAAACCTTTCATTTTTTCATTCCTATATATCACCCTGCAGAACAGTTAGGGTGTATTATGAATGCAAATATCAGTGTTCTTAAAACGTATGTATACACTGCATAAAGAAAGATTTTGAATTACTAATGTGACCTGCCATGACTGCTTGACCTGTAATACTCAAAAAAGTTGGCATTTATTGTTAAACTCATCCCTTGCAGATCCATATAGTTTAGTGACAAAAAATCCAAAGTTAACATGCACACAATAGAACAAATAGAACAGAACAGAACAGAACAGAATAGAATAGTTTGGTTCAGTTGGAAGGGACCTATAATGAGCATCTAGTCCAACTGCATCATCTGGCAGATATCCTGCTGGGAGTCTGTTATAGACCACTCATCCAGGATGAAGAGGCAGATGAAGTATTCTATAAGTGACTTGCAATAAGTCACTTATCTTATAAGTCTTGCACTTGCTAGCCCTTGTTCGTGCAGGGGACTTCAATATACTGGTCATCTGCTGGAAGTGTAACACAGCAGAGAGGAAACAGTCTAGGAGGTTCCTGGAGTGTGTGGAAGATAACTTCCTGACACAGCTGATAAGTGAGCCTACCACGGGAGCTGCCTTGCTTGACCTGCTGTTTACAAACAGAGAAAGACTGGTGGGAGCTGTGGTGGTTGGAGGGTGTCTTGGTCTTAGCACCCATGATGTGATAGGATTCCCGATTCTGAGTGAAGTAAGGAGGGGGATCAACAAAACTGCTACCATCCAGTACCACTGACCCGCCTAGTGGATGAGAGAAAGGCTGTGGATGTTGTCTGCCTGGATTTTAGTAAAGCCTTTGACAACGTGTCCCACAGCATTGTCCTGCAGAAACTGGCCGCTTGTGGCTTGGACAGGTTTACTCTTCGCTGGGTAAAGGACTGGCTGGATGGTTGAGCCCAGAGAGTTGTGGTGAATGGAGTTAAATCCAGTTGGCGCCGGTCACAAGCGGTGTTCCCCAGGGCTCGGTTGTGGGGCCGGTCTTGTTCAATATCTTTACTGATGATCTGGATGAGGGGATCGAGTGCTCCCTCAGTAAGTTTGCAGATGACACCAAGTTGGATGGGAGTGTTGATCTGCTGGAGGGCAGGAGGGCTCAGCAGAGGGATCTGGACAGGCTGTATCGATGAGCAGAGGGCAACTGTATGAGGTTTAACAAGGCCAAGTGCCGGGTCCTGCACTTTGGTCACAACAACCCCATGCAACGCTACAGGCTTGGGGAGGAGTGGCTGGAGAGTTGCCTGGCAGAAAAGGACCTGGGGGTGCTGGTTGACAGCCGGCTGAACGTGAGCCAGCAGTGTGCCCAGGTGGCCATGAAGGCCAACAGCATCCTGGCCTGTATCAGAGATAGTGTGGCCAGCAGGAGTAGGGAAGTGATTGTAGCCGTGTACTCGGCACTGGTGAGGCCGCACCTCCAATACTGTGTTCAGCTTTGGTCTCTTCACTACAAGAAGGACGTTGAGGTGCTGAAGCATGTCCAAAGAAGGGCAGCAAAGCTGGTGAGGCATCTGGAGCACAAGTCTCATGAGGAGCGGCTGAGGGAACTGGGGTTGTTTAGTCCAGAGAGGAGAAGGCTGAGGGGAGACCTTATTGCTCTCTACAATTACTTGAAAGGGGGTTGTGGTGAGGTGGGTCTCTTCTCCTAAGAAACTAGCAATAGGACAAGCGGAAATGGCCACACGTTGCACCACAGGAAGTTTAGACTGGATATTAGGAAAAATTTCTTGACAGAGAGTGGTCAAGCATTGGCACAGGCTGCCCAGGGAGGTAGTGGAGTCACCATCACTGGAAGTGTTCAGAAAATGTATAGATGTGGCACTTCGGGGTATGGTTTAGGGGGCATGTTGGTGTTGGGTTGATGGTTGGACTTGATGATATTAAAGATCTTTGCCAACCTTAATGGTTCTGTGATTCTGTGATCTAGTCCAACTGCGTAATGTGTTGTGTGTGACCAAGTGACTAAACTTGTTATAAAATACAAAGTGGTACAGAAGAGCTTTCTGTTAACAGGAAGAACTGCACTGATGGCTCCAAGAGGTGCCGTTTGTGATGGCGTGTTTTACTGACACTGTTTCTAGAAAGACAAGAAGCTGTCTTGTGAGTCAATCTGACAAGAAAACTTCACTAGCTGCAAAAAAAAAATGCAAGCTTTTTGTTTTAACGTTAAAATAGTAATAAAATGTTACTGCTTTAGTTCAGGTCAAATGCGACCTTGCACAGTATGTATACTGAGTTTCAAAAACAGTTCATATAAGACCACAGTAAGTGTAGGAAAAGATATATTCTTTTTATTTCAAATACGGGGATGTGTTCTAAAGAATTCCATTGATAAAGATCTGCTAACAAAGACTTGAAGTTGCTAGGAGCTGTGAGTCAGAACTGTATGCAAACAGGGAACTCATTTGTAAAACGATTACCAGTGTTCTATCCCTGATCTCAATTAACTGCCAGCTGAAGTCAGATTCTCTTAATGTGATTCGTTTTAACATAACAAGAGTAAATAGTTTTGCCATGCAGAACAAACTGATTATTTCAGACACAGTGGAGACCTTACTTAAAATGTCAGCCAGATTATGAATTCATGCTAAATATGTTAATGAAAAGATTAATATCCATGACAAGAGTGCTTCCAGATATAACTCCTTATTATGCGTAAAAAGGAAGCCCTTATCTTTTTTTTTTTTTTTTTTGTGGCTAATAGACATTTTCTTTGAGACGCATAATTTCCTGTACCACTTGAAACTAATAGGCAAGTTGAGAGTTTAATCTGTTTTCACCAAGATCAAAAAATGTACATATATTTGTATGTATTACTCCTGCTGGTTTTCAGTCCTTCTATATAAGCGCCCGTGCCAGTAGGGGCGTGTTTTTACAGTGTATAATTTCTACTCAAAATCATTTCAGAGAACATTCTTAAGTAGGATTTATGTAACATTTAACCCTTACCACTCCAATGCTCTGATCAAGATAGCTTTCTTAGGGGAAGACATTGATACAGGCTTTCATCTTTCAACATATAAGTTGTCGTACTGATTTCAAAGCATCTATTTTCTTCCTTGTTCTTCACCAACTCCTTTTCATAGAATCATAGAATAGTTTGGGTTGGAAGGGATCTTTAGATGTCATCAACTCCAACCCCCCTGCAATAAGCAGGGACATCTTCAACTAGATCAGGTTGCTCAGAGCCCCGTCCAACCTGACCTTGAATGTTTCCAGGGATGGGGCATCTACCACCTCTCTGGGCAATCTCTGCCAGTGTTGAACCACACTCACTGTGAAAAATGCCTTCTTTATATCTAGTCAAAACCTACCCTCTGTTAGTTTAAAACTATTACCCTTTGTCCTATTGCTACAGGCCCTGCTGAAGAGTCTGTCCCCATCTTTCTTATAGGCCCCCTTTAAGTATGGAAAGGCTGCAATAAGGTCTCCCTGGAGCCTTCTCTTCTCCAGGCTGAACAACCCCAAAAACTCCCTCAGCCATTCTTCATAAGAGAGGTGTTCCATCCCTCCGAAGATTTTTGTGGCCTCCTCTGGATCCACTCCAACAGGTCCATGTCTTTCCTGCGCTGAGGGCTCCAGAGATGGATGCAGTTTTCCAGGCTGTTTTTCCTGTTCTTTCTTTTTGTTTTTTTCTTTCCATGTGTGTAGCTATGTATTAAAATCATACCCCTTGCTTCCTTACACATTCTGGAGAGGTTATATGATAAGAAAATTGCCTTATATTAGAATATTAAAAATATAATTTGCTAGCACTCTGGTGTTTCAGCAGAGAAGAACCTAGTAGTCCTTCACTTAGCATTCTCCAGTATCTTTTTTCCTGTACAAAAAAAAAAAGGAGAAATATAAAAACCTAAGTAAATAAGCAGTCTGAAGATTATTTACATAAGCATACATTGTAGACAGATGCGCTATTTTAAACTATTGTGAGTCCTCACTTTTGTCAGATTTATTCACTATTTTTGCTGAATTTTTTTTTGCCAGACTTCACATTATGTGGATGAAATTAATTAGAAAAATACATCATGAATGAAATTTATGTTATTGTATAATATATTCATAGATCTGGAAAATTAATTTTCCTTGTTTTTCAGTCAATATTGGTGCCCTACAAATAATGGATGTGATAATCTTTATATTAGTAGTAATTTTTGATGCATGTTTGAATATGTGAATGTAAAGAATATTTAAGTTAACCACTTCACTAGGCATTCAAGAAACTGTAGAAAACTTTTTCTGAACATAGAATATGTTTTAGCAGAAACACAGAGACTTTAACATATTTTCTGCTAATTTACTAGAAACTTGGAGAGATAGAGAGGCACAGAACGTTGCTAAGCTCTGATATTTTTCCCTTAAGACAAATATTTTTTCCATAACTTAAGAATATATTGGAGAACTGCATATCAGGAAAGTATATTATGTTAACATATTAGACCTTGTTCATCTTCTGGAAAATAATTTATACTTCATGTTACTGGAAAGGGAATAGCTTCATTCCTTCCTTCAAATGGCTCCATTGCTTCCTTCTACCATCTTTGTGAATAACTGGAATGTAGAAAAGGATTTGTAAAACTGTGTATGAATGGTCCTGTTCTTTCTTAAATATCTGCAAAATACTATTGATCAGCATATATACTAACAGAAAGGTGAAGAATAGACATGAGCTTTCTAATTTTCAGTAGGCTTAGGTTCTCACCATTATGTAAAACACTTGCAGGGTGGGATGAAGCATTATTTATAGATGGTGAAAAATATCCACAAAAAAACCAGAATATTTGAAAATTACTGCCATAGTCATTTATGAAGTGATGTGCTACTATACACTTCCTGATGATGTATCATAGACCTTGTGAGTCCACCTCTTAGACATTGACAGTGAGACATGTAATTTAGGACTTGAATTTCAGAATGGCTGCTCTATCAAACAGAGCAAAGTATACTTGAGTACCTGAATATGAGGGACATATATGTTTTTCTTCCCTTAAGGGCTGAACTTTGACAAAACATCATTTTTTGCAGCATCTGTGTAGAATTTTCTGTAAATGGGTAGAGTCCAACACCAACGGAGAAAATTTAAGTCTGTCACAAAAAAAAAAACAAAATAAGCCTCAAAAATCACAATGATGCTTTGTCTGTGTTTGGAGAGGGATTCTAAAACATTATAAAATTCCTCATTTTACAGTCTTCAGAATAACTTTATTTAATTCAAGAGGGATATGTTAGATCTTTTCTGTTTCTAAATAGCATTAGTGATGATTGATTGCTGACATGAAGATTGGAAGCTGCCTGGGCTGCCAGTGATCATGTACTGCTGGAGTTCACAGTCCGGAGGGATATGGGGCAGGCAAAGAGTAAAGTCAGAACCCTGAATTTTAGGAAAGCACAATTCCAGCTTTTCAAGGAGGTAGTCAATAGGATCCCCTGGGAAACTGCCGGCAGATCAAACCCATAGGACACCCTGGGAAACAAAGCTGGCAGATCTTTAAAGAGGCTTTCCATAGAGCACAAGAGCTCTTGATCCCCAGGTGTAAGAAATCGGGAAAGGGAGGCAAAAGGCAAGCATGGATAAGTTGAGACCTGCAAGGCAAAATAAAGGGCAAATAAAGGGCAAGAAGGAAACTCAGAGGTGGTGGAAACAGGGAGAGGTGTCCTGGGCTGAATACAGGAATGCTGCCTGGTTATGTAGGGATGGGGTCAGGAAGGCCAAGGTGTGGCTGGAGCTGAACTTGTCACAGGATACAAAGAATAATAAGGACTTCTACACGTATGGCAGTGGAAAATGAAGGCCCAAGAAAGTGTACTCCACATGATGACCAACACTGGCAGACTGGTAACAACAGAAAAGGAGAAGGCTAAGGTATTCAATGACTTTGCCTCAGTCTTCACTGTCAGTCTCTCTTCACACACCTCCCAAGTGAATGGACTGCAAGACAGGGACTGGAGGAGCAAAGTGCCTCCCACTTGTAAGAGCAGATCAGGTGCAAGACCACCTGAGGAACCTGAGCATGTACAAGTCTATGAGACCTGATGAGATGCTGTGGAATAATCACTGAGGGGCAATTTGGAAATTTACACTCTAAGAACAGCATTGAAACAAGGTGGAATGTAACTAGTGTACAATAAGTCTGTACCATGGCAATTCTCAAGGCAACCCTAGGTGTTGGCAACATCAGGGGAAGTTGGTGTGCTGACTCTGGTAGAAATTGCATGGAGGGTGGAGTGGAGAGGAGTGGAGACATCACGGCCACGCTCTGTGAACAAGGGAATCTAAAGGTACAGAGTGTGTACATTAATAAACTGCACGTTCAATACCCTGGGTCAGTGACCTGTCAACTTTGATGAAAGGCTGTACTTGGAGTGAACTTGGCTTATTGTAATATCATTATAATACTAAAACACACACCCCTCTCAAAGGTTACCCACCTCCCAAGGTGCGACGACTCCTCAATGAGCGTGCGCACTGAATTTTTCTCAGTCTATACCTAATTTTGAACCAATCCTGATAAAGGTATGTATGACTAGAGTGACTCAAGCTCCACCTGCAAAGTAAAACTCTATAAAATAGTTTGAAAAGAGCTGAATGTCAGGGAAGACACCATCACTCCTGACTTTTAGGATCCACCGACGGGCTGACCCTCTCTTCCCCCCCATTGGGACGCCTTTGGGTAAGATTCGAACACTCGGCTATCCCGAGTGTATCCACGGGAATTTTAGGAATCTCTATATAGAGTTGTTTCATCACCCCACGCGTGTGTAACCCGACCTAAATCAATTTAGTGCACTTGCTCGCAGACAGTGAATTTATCATTGGTAATCCAAAGAACTTGTGCATCTGTTGCTTCAATAAATCGCACTATTGATTGTCTCAGCCATGTGTGTGTTGTCCCTGAATGCGACCGTACCTCTGAGTGCAGCCATGTGAGTTCAGGAGGTGTCTGGCTGAGCAGGTAGTGTGATCTTAGTAGTGCATCCGGACCCGTGAGAGTCCAATGGAGGTGTTGGGAGCAA
The DNA here is from genome assembly GCF_000687285.1 of Phaethon lepturus. Taxonomy (NCBI): domain Eukaryota; kingdom Metazoa; phylum Chordata; class Aves; order Phaethontiformes; family Phaethontidae; genus Phaethon; species Phaethon lepturus. Next base: position 11,191 of record NW_010565628.1, read on the forward strand.
CCGGACTACTAACGCTGACCTTGGGCATCTGCCTCTTAACGCAACAGATACATCCCAGACTCCTGAGGGAGTTGGCTGATGTAGTTGCCAAGCCACTCTCCATGATATTTGAAAAGTTATGACAGTCAGATAAAGTCCCTAGAGACTGGTAAAAGGGAAACATTGCACCCATCTTTAAAAAAGGTAGCAAGGAGGGCCCTGGGAACTACCAACTGGTCAGCCTCCTCTTTGTGCCTGGGAAGATCAAGGAACAAATCCTCCTAGCAGCTCTGCTAAGGCACATGGAAGACAGGGAGGTGATTTGAGACAGCCAGCATGGCTTCCCCAAGGGCAAGTCCTGCCTGACCAACCTAGTGGCCTTCTAGGGTGGAGTGACCACATCAGTGGACAAGGGAAGAGCTACTGATGTTGTCTCTCTGCACTTCTGTAAGGCCCTTGACAGTGTCCCCCACAACATCCTTCTCTCTACATTGGAGAGATATGGATTTGATGGGTGGACTGTTGGGTGGATGAGGAACTGGTGGATGGTTGCATCCAGAGGGTAGTGGTCAATGGCTCAATGTCCAGATCAAGATGGGTGATGAGTGGTGCCCCTCAGGGATCTGTATTGGGACCAGTACTCCAATATCTTAATGAATGACATAGTGGGATTTAGTGTACCCTCAGCAAGTTTGCAGATGACACCAAGCTGAGTGGTGCAGTTGACACGCCTGAGAGATGGGATGTCTCAGAGGGACCTAGAGAAGCTCAAGGAGTGGACCCATGTGAAGCTCATGAGGTTCAACAAGGCCAAGTGTAGGCTGACGCACCTGGGTCAGGGCAAACCCTGGTATCAGTACAGGCTGGGGGATTAAGGGAATGAGAGCAGCCCTGCCCAGAAGAACATGGGGGTGGATGAAAAGCTGGACATGAGATGGAGATGGGTGCTTGCAGTCCAGAAGGCCAGCTGTATCGTGGACTGCATCCAAAGCAGCATGTCCAGCAGGTCAAGGGAGGTAATTATGCCCCTCTGCTCTGGTGAGACCCCACCTGGAATCCTGCATTCAGCGCTGGAGCTCTTGGCACAGAAAAGACATGGACGTGTTGGAGTGTGTCCAGAGGAGGGCCATAAAAATGATCAGAGGAATGGAATACCTCTCCTCTGAGGACAGCCTGAGATAATTGGGGTTGCTCAGCCTGGAGAAGAGAAGGCTCCAGGGACACCTTATTGCAGCTTTTCAGTACTTAAAGGGGGCTTACAAGAAAGATGGGAAGAGACATTTTATTAAGGCCTGTTGCAATAGGAGAAGGGGTAATGGTTTCAGACTAAAAGAGTATAGATTTAGACTAGATATAAGGAAGTAATTTTTCACAGTGAGGGTGGTAAAACACTGGACCAGGTGTCCAGAGAGGTGCTAGTTGCCCCATCCCTGGAAACATTCAAGGTCAGGTTGGACGGGGCTCTGAGCAAGCTGATGTAGTTGAAGATATCTCTGCTTATTGTAGGGAGGTTGGAGTTGATGACCCTTAAAGGTCCCTTCCAACGAAAACTATTCTATGATTCTATGATTTTATGATGAAATGTGAAAATGTATTTAGTTAAGGAAAACCAGTCTCTTTTTCTCTCAAGACCTATTTTGTAAGTACATGAAAATGCTCACGTTTTATAGTATATGTTTTGGTGGTGTTTTTCAAAGAAAGGTGAAAATTCACAAGTGTTAATAATGAGTTTTCAATATTATTCATTTAGTTACAAATATCTGGAAAATTACAGGTCCTTTTTACAAGAAAAACCCCAATTATTCACTGCCCATTTCTAAACGTGGTTATTTGATTGGAAAAAAATAGCAAGGATAGGTCCATAGACAAAAGTTAAGGAATAGGCCGACATATATCCTCTACCATCTCTAATCCAGTGACTACGAATGTACAGTTCAAGAAAGGAATCCAGACATTGGCTTTGCTGACATGCTCTCCCTGATGATCTTCTCCTACTGTCACTGCACTAGACAGACCACTGATCTCAAGTAGGTGATTTCTTAACTGTTTATTTTTTCTGGTTTTAAGCCCCCTTTAAGGAGTACAGTGACAGCATAGATTGATGTCACGAAGCTCCACTGGAGACCCAGTTAATTCACCTCTGTTATCTCCATTTTTGGACCACATCTTGGGTGCAGACATAAACCCCTCTATTTAACTAGCCTAAAAGGGAGAAAATGAAAAATGTGAAATGAAAAGAATACAAATTGTGTGACAATTTTTTGTTGTTTAACAAATATTTCAAGTATACAGGTTAAATGAAATAGCTATGACTTACTGAGAAGCTGGGGGTTTCTTGTTTATTGAAATATACTGTACTTGTGAAATAAAGCTTTTGTTGAAGGAAGAGGTTGAGTTTCACGAATACCTCCAGCACCATCTACTTAAAAAGTGATTCTAAATTGGTGACTTGGTGTACCACCACATTAAGTAAATCAGTACATTTTTAAAATTTCTTGGCTTTTGTATCACGAGAAGACTAAGCACAATGTCTTCCTAAATCCACAAACACTTATGCTATGATATGACATTCAGTCCACTAGTCATCTCAGTCTTACTTTAGCAATGACTGCTTAGAGGGAAGCCAGGAAAACTGGCAGTTTGAAATTATATCATTATCTACTACAGCAGAAATTTTTTTTCTTACATTCAATAGTTTCTCTTTCAAGACCCATACCTGTGTACGCATGTTATACAAACACAAAATGCTTTACTTTTGTTATTACAGTTTGGAACATTTGAATATTCTTGCAAATGTGATGGAATCAGCCTGTATAACATTTTTATTCTATACTTACCATTTGCTATTTCCACACTACTCTTTATCACGTTGTTGTTTTTTTCTGTAATGTGATATGAAAGGTAATGAATTAATTACGTCATCCATAATATTAGCAAAAGCCATGATTCCAGTTGTATTAAGTGTATTTTATGACACAACAACAATAATGTGATGAAATGTGAGTGGATTTTGCCACTCATCAATTTTTTTCACCATTTCATCATTTTTTTTTAAAGTTAAAATCTCCATTAAGAGTCTACCTCCAAATCTGTGACATTTTTCCTATGAGTATTCATGCAACAGCTTTGATGTATATATATATAGAATAGCCATCTTTGTCTTCTTTTGAAAAAGCATTATGATTCCACTCATTTTTGTTTTTTAAGAACATAGGGGTACACAGGCACTTGAAGCTATCTCCCTTTACTCAAGAGTTTCATAAGTGACATATCTGATTAATGGGATTTGACATGACATGTCTTGCTTAGAAATTTCTGAAAGGAATGCTGCTCAATATTAGTCTATCAGAAATGACACACATGTCACCATGTGACTAGCTTTCCAGACAAGGCCCAGGCATAGCCTCGTTTCCTTGGGCATAAAAACACTGACTCTCAAAAAAAAAAAAAAGATGATGCCTGTCATGTCTTCCTTTCCTCCATAGAAACACTTCCAAAAAACCTCTAGGGCTTTTCTCTTCTTTTCCAAGAAACTACAAAAGGATATTTGTTCAACACATTGCTGTGAGAGACCTATTATTAGTTGAATCAAGATCAGTTTTGAAAAATGTATCTGATATTACTAACAGAGTTTTTGGTTAAGTAAGTGAGGGATTCTTACAAACCTTAAAAGGGAATTAGATACATGCTTGTACATACACACAAATGTACACAGACATTTGTTTAATTTGTTTAATTTTGTACACTGTATGTGTGAAAGAAACATTTTGTGAAAAAGCTGATTTACATGTAGTTCTGGATACATGATTTCACTCAACTGTTTAAAATGTATTTTGTTTTACAATGGAAATAATTAGTACAATGAAAATGAACAATAACTATAGAAGGTAGATGAAAATATTCAAATTTCAATGCTTTTCAATGTGATCTAAGAAAATTATGAGTAAATAATAATTAGTTATAATATAGTACTTAGATATTTGTATATATATGCACACATATATATATCTCATACACTTATTTATATGCATGCAGTTACTCAGACATATGTTTTAATGCAGTTACTTCTTTGTGGAGAACAAACAGGAATGACAAATTTTTTCATGAAACCTTAGTCGCCTTTGCATATAGAAGCAGGTTTTGGAACCATTACTTTCAACCACTCACATGTTCAGACAGAAAAAATCATGAGATGTGCTGCAAGTGCCTCCCAAGATTGTATCTGACATTGAGTAGAACAGCTGTACTTTTTGTGTCTTTTTTTTTTTTTTAGCATTAAAGACTGTAAGAAAAAAGATCTATATATAATTTCTGACTTTTAGTTCTGAATCAATATTAAGCAATGGCTGTAAGTTTCATACTCTTATATGAACTGAAACCCTTTTCATGGGGGTAATATGAGTTAAAATACTTCTCACCTTGTCAATAAGCACTCTACTTTATGGTGTATTACACAATGACAACAGGACTAAAAGTTGGGAAGAAGGTCAACTCTTCAGGCAGTGACGCCTCAGGGAAACCAGAAAGTGTCTCCACTTAACCTATGCAGCCACTCGCATCCCAAATAGTCACAAAGCACTTCACTGCCTTAGGCTATTTCAAAGGCAGAGCTGCTTCATTCTAATTAAAATATATTTACACTGTTTAATAAAAAATAGCCTTTTTACAAGAGTAGATTACTGTGTACAAGAAATCCCAGTAGTCCCACTGAAAGCTATTTGTATACAGCACCATTTACTAAAACATTCTCCTAAAGAAATACAAAATATTCGAATTGGGAAAAAATGTGATACGAGATGGTTCATGAACTCATTTTAGCTGTTCTTACAAAGGGAACAAGAAGCATGGAGGCTGCTGAATAGTCCTTAAAAAGAAAAAGTCTAAGATCGGTATCACTTCTCAGACTCCCCTGGTAAGTTATTCTAATTTGTCCCTGAATATTAAAATGCAAAAAAATAAATATATAACCTTAATAGACCCCACTTTTAGTTTATGCAATTTTCCAAACATGTCTAAGGATTTTGGAATTGAAATTGAAGAGAAAAACTTAAAACTGAGAGCATAACAAGCAAAAATACCAATCAATATTTTGTTTGCCTTCTACCTTCTACCTTCTTTTTCCTTCTTATATTTTCTGTGTTGAAAACAAAGGAAAATAACGCATCTGCATTAACCAATATTTAGAAAATTTATTTACATTATTGTCCATCTCCTCATGGCTCTTTAAAAATGTTCTTCGAAAACACAATTTTTAAAGAAGGTGAATAATAGGCAGTTTTTCTAATGTTAAACAGTGGAGAAGAAAATAACCTTTTCAAAGCCAAATTCAACTCTTTCATCAGAGTCTAATTCTGAAAACATATGTTTAAGAGGCTTGAAGTGTCTTATAGTATGGAACTTTAAGTCATATGTATGAATGTGTGATGTACTACCAGTTATGTAATAATAATAGAATTTCTGGGAAAAAGGAGATGAAGTCTTGTCATGAAGTGAGCCAATAGCCTGAGAAAATATGCTAAAGATACAAAGAAATTAGTTGAAATTACATGAAGAAAATTAACAAAACAGCAATAAAAATTATTTAAAAGAAAGATCCATAAAAATGTCATAGGAAGGTCTATGGTATTTTTTTCCACCAGTAGCCTCAAAAAGGAAATCAACAGATCTGTAATAACGGGATATTTACGTGTTTCTTTTAATAGTGATGAACAATCTAACAGCTGAAGAGCATAAGGAAACAAAAACAAGGTTATGAGGATACATGTGCTGACATGTCATTCATAACATTCTACCTATCTAGGTCAGAGGGATAGTACTTACCTTGTGGGATAATAAAATCTGCAACTGAAAAAGAGGAGAAAAGCTTTTCTTAATACTGAAGAGTTAAAGGGGATTGAAGAACAACGTGGTTTCAGACAGCAGATTGTTACAGACAGTCTCCACTTACGTAATTTTTGTTGGCTACCTAAAATGTAGACCAATGTCTAGAAAACTAAGGTAGAAGAAAAATATTAAAACTTCAAAGGTATTTTAGCTTATCATAATAAAGAAAATTTGTATAAGCTCAGGTACAGCATGGGACTTTACAAACTAATCAGCTAAACATTTTTAAAAATAATAAATTTCCCAGATGTATTATGATGTTTCAGTCACCTGAGCTTAAAACTAATGAACTTATTTTCTTCACACTATTTGTAGATCTACTTGGTCTAGTGGAAGGTGTCCCTGCTCATGGCAGGGGGATTGGAACTAGATGATCTTTAAGATCCCTTCCAACCCAAACCATTCTATGATTCTAACTTGAATTATGATTAAATCTGTGATTAAAATGTGAATCTTGAAGTCACATAAATACAGATCATATTATGCATTGTTTAACTATTATATAAATTTACAATAGGTATTGTACAACCTTTATATTATTATGTTGAGAGACATTTTGTAAAAAGGAGTGCACATAGGTTAGAAGAAGAAATCATGTTTAACCTTTGTTCATAACTCTTGTTGCAGTTTCCCTGTTAGAAGCTTAAAACAATATGGTCTTAGCCTTGGACCATAGTAATTTTAACTTACAATACTGCATTACAAGTGTAATTCTGCATTTCTTATTAATAGAAGATTTGTTGATTACTACTTACTTGGTTTAAATGCATCAGCCTTCTGAAAACTGCAGACTGTCACGAAGACCTCTTGAACTCAAAGCTTCATATTAGAATCCACTGCATTCACCCAGAGTGTAGTGGGCATGAAGAGACATGTAGCTGCTAGCAACATGGAGAGAGGGGATAGAAGTTAGTTGAATAGCAAAGTGGCACAGCAAGTACTCACACAATTTAAACCTTATTTAGTATAAAATGAGAGAAGAATTATAAGTTCTGTAGCCAAATGTTGTTTTTCATGTGGAATATTAAAAAAAAGTTAAGAACTTATGATTTTAATGTAAGTACTCTCACAATGGCATTTTCAGCTCTGAGTGTTTATGAAAAATACTCATGTTGTTTAAGAAATTGCATTGTATTGCAGTATGCCAGGCTAGGTTCATTTTAGTTTCAGTAAATTTTTTCGTGAATGTAATCCCCAAGAAAACACAAATGATTTAGATCTTAAACAAACTCAACCCTTTCCTGAAGGTTTCTTTCAAATTTTTTATGCAAGCTTATTGATTTTCTGTACCAAACTTTGTTTTCATAATGGGGCACCAAACTCATCATTTCAATAATATATATCTCAGACATTTCATAGGAATGATGATGCTATTATTCTACATTGTTCCAGCTCTTATTCCACATTTTCCAGACACTTTTCTTAGAAAAATAAAATTAATTTTCGGTGTATTTTAGTGCACTTATAAAAATATTTATTAAATCATCTTAAATTTTTCTCTAGATTTCTTAGTAACATTATCTGTTGCTGCAGTCCTGTGTAATTTAAAATGTATTTTAACAACTGTTTTTGTTGTTAGATAGAAACGAACTGCTTCATTAATAAGAATTAATGTTTACTAAAGAGCTATCACTTCAACTGGCTAGGATTGCTTGAAGTTAGTATATAGAATCATTCCCCTATTCTCTGACTTTTTATAGAGGAATATCCTTTATAAATAACTCATTTGAATTGTTCTCAATTTCAGATGAAGCCTTTGTCTCACTGAAGAATGGGAACTGTATAATTTGCTTTAAAGAGGCCATGGAGTGGTTCTCCATGTAATACTTGTGTCTACAAAACCGAGGTAATTAGAAACAAAAATTTTCATACATTAAAGATGAAATGGGAGACAGAAATGGATTTTCACAGAATCACTAGGTTGGAAAGGA
>NW_010565629.1:0-1837 GCF_000687285.1 Phaethon lepturus
AGCAACGTTTGTGTGGATGCACGTGGGAGCATCAGGGTCTCTATGGGCGCTCAGGCCTAGCACAGGCCTGCCCCAGCTCTGACATGCCTGCGCCTGACCTGGGCTACTATTGTCCTCCTGGCCTCCCAGGAGTTCCCAGGCAGTCACTGGAGGAAGCCTTCACCTGGGCCACTCTTGAGTCCAGCCTTGGCCTGGGCCCCAGCCCCAGCTCTGATCCTGGGACCGAGACCTTCTGCCCATAATCTACCTGGTGCCTAGATGATGGCAAAAATCAACAGATGCTTCTGGGGCAGAATGATCTGCCATCGAGGATACAAGTCTGAGATGGACCCACTGACTCATACTTTGGGGGTGTTCAGTGCTCTACATCATGACAAAATCCTTCTAGACAACAAGTTAAAATGTTGATGCTGTCTTTGCTACGCTATTCCCCGCCTGCAGTGTATGTCAGTTAAGGAGAACGAGGCCAACATCTGAAAAGGATGCTCTGTCCACAGAGCACCTCGTTTTCTCTGAAAAAACATGCTAGGCTGGATCACAATACAATGGTTTGAAAAGTATATAAATTGCAAGTTTTGCTCATTTTCTTTTTCTTCATTATGTCAAAATGGATGTTACTAAGAGAAAGGTTCTGCATTAGGCTGTCTTGAGAGAAGACTAAAAACCATGCTCATTATTTAATATAAAAGTGCAAAAAGTGCAACTGTATTGCAGTTCCACAAACAGAGCGTTTGGGCTGTGTTTTCTGAGTTGTCAGAGAACCTTTGCTACGGCTGAAGTCGCCTTTCACTGCCTTGCCGTTCTCCTCAGAGCTGCCTTCACTTCCTTGTTTTTGACGGTACAAGTGGAAAGGATTCAGCAGAAGAGTCTGGAGAGTGTGAGTGGTGGACTCCACTCTGTCGAGACTAAAGGACGAGCGAGGCATGAGTTTGAGACACATGAAGATGACAGCTCCATGGAGGATGGGGACCACCGTGAGATGGGAGGTACAAGCAGATAAAGCCTCCAGGTGGCTGAAAGACAAGGGACTATGTGGAGAACTGCCAAGGTGATAGAGATGAAGAAAACTGTCTGGAAAAGCAGAGTGCTTTGGGTGATGGGAATGGGCACCTGAAAGCCCAATGTTGTTCTTGGAGCAGAGAAGGCACTGCACCAGCAGCAGAGGCATCTGGGAGTTGATGAGCACAAAAAGCAGTAGCCATGCTGCTAGGCATAGCAAGAAGCAGAGTATCTTTGTCATGACAGTGATGTGTGATGCAGCTGGTTGTGTCTGCCAATGTAGCAGCTAAAGGACATCGCTGAGAAGGTTAGAAACACAGCGACATGCAGGAAGAAGTGGGAAAACAACTGTGCTACGCAGTAGGGAACACCAGTGGTTGTCTTCGTGATAAGGAAAGTCTCCAGCATTTTGGGGACCATGGCGGCCAAATTGATTCCCAAAAATCGTCCTCTTTGCCATGACTTCAAGATTACGGGTGGAGATTATGTCAGAGTGAGGTTTCACACTGCAGTAAGAGCAGCAGTAATCTTTCAACAAAAAGTATTTCCCTGGATACAGTGGCTTTTCTCACAGCCTCGGGTTATCAGTGCCAGTGTCATTCTCCCTCCACCTCCTCTCTCTTCTTCCATATGGTCAAGGTGTACAACCATCTGTCCATCCTTCCCCAGGCATTGATCCATCTCCGCTACTCTATGACCTTCCCTGCAAATAAGCTACAAATTACAAGCTACTAAATCCAAATTGTTATTTTTTTTTCCCCTGTTCTTGCCTTTTTCTCTCGGACCAGATTCTGATAACCATGTAGTTTATGGTCTGGTCTGAATTTGCCTGGGCTTT
>NW_010565630.1:0-9868 GCF_000687285.1 Phaethon lepturus
CGCCCCCGGGGAGGGTCATATCCAGCCAGAACCCTGCTGGCAAGCAGAACTGCGTGGGGTTTGAGGCTGAAGTTTCCCCTCCCAAGGGGACGTAATTTCATTTTTATGTATAAGGTGTGTGATTTATTGAAGGAGAGTACTGCAACACATGCATTTATTTATTTTAAAACTGCGGCCGAGTGCCCGATCTTGCTCCCTTTAAAATCAACGGCGAGGGTTGCATTGACTCAGAGGGGACAAGATCAGTTCCTCCCAGTGTTCTGTACTGTTACATAATTTGGTATGAAAAAATTTACTGTAGGACCTCTTTAGGAGACTTTGGAATGGAGACACTCTGAAGGCTATACACTTGATTTTCTTTTTAATGTCTATATATATATAATGGATATATTTGATTGTCTTTGATCTTTCATTAAATCTGCTTGAGCTGTGTAGTTTAGCGTAAAGGCTTTGATTTTGAAAGGTCAACACAGAGATTCCTTGTGAAGTTGTATCGCTATTGTAAATGCTTCGATTGATTAATTTCCTATTTTTTTTCTGAGAAAAATGAATAGACCTGTACCGGCGTTTTGAAGTTTTGCCTACAGGAAATGATGGCAAATGCCATACCTTGTTCCATAAAATTCAGTTTTGGAGCCTGAAGTGAAATATGCTTGGCAATATTTCTGGAAGGGTAGATCCTTTATTACTGAGCTGTAGACCGCAGTGATCTTCAGGTATTTAATAACGATTTGTCAAATTTAAAGAAGAAAAAAGGCAATGGGATTTTGCCCTCTGCTTTTTGCGTATTTGTTTTTCAACCAAACTTAAGGTTGCGGCTTTGTCGTAGCAGACAACTCCCGTCATTTTGAGTTTCAGCATTACAAAAAGGAGAGTTGGCATTCATTAGGTAGTTCAAAAGACGGTAGGTATCCTCATGGTCTGGTTTGATGTCGAGATAGTGTCTTACAGGAGGCAGGGTCTGCATGGAAGGCTTGTTGCACCTGCAGGGCTCATGTTGCAGAGGTGGGCTCTTGCGCCTTGACCAAGCTTCTGTGACCACCCAGCAAGAAGACAATCTCTGGTTTTCCTATCTTTCAGTCCTAGTCAGGCTAGGATGTTACAGGGGGATGTGCATGTAAGGAAATGCTTGATGGGGAAAGTTACTTGAGAGTAATTTTATATCTTAATGCAAATTTTTAGAGAAGTTGAATTTTCATTACACGCCACAAATTGGCAGGTTTTTAAGATGTTACTTCCCTAGCCATTATTGCAGATATCATACAGTAAAGAAAAACAACATTGCGTTCTATCGTTTTCTGACTTTGATTGAATAGGACTTCGGTGAGCACCTTCAGTTGTGTTGTCTGTTTCTGCGTGGGTTGTTACCCATCTGAATTTGATAGAAAGGGAAGTTACACATGACCTCAGAATCACATTTTGGCTTTTATGGTTAACAACTGTGTTTTTTTTCCCCTTGCTGGGTCTAATGGGTGATCCTGGGGCAGTGGGTCTGCTGGGGCAGAGTGGGTCTGTGAAACTGTTTGTTTGGCCTTTTGACTGACCACTGAATTTTATCCTGGAAATCAATGCAATGTGCTTGATCCTTACAAGGTTCATCACAGTGAAAGAAAGTCTGAACTAATCTGCTTTTAAAAAAAGCAGCAGGGGAGAATAATCCTCCTCGGAGCTGCTGATACAGCTGATTGCTGAAGCTATCCTGGAGACAAGAGTATGGCACCTTTGTGCTAAACAATAGATGGTACAAACAAGCCTAAAATTAGGCTTTTTGAGGCTGATACTGAAGAGCAGAATTGCATCCCTTTTGGTCTTAATGTTGGTCTTTGACAGCTTAGCTCCCTTGGGAGAGAGCTGAAGTGATTCTTTATGATACATACTTTTTTTTAATGTCAGAAATTGCTGTAGATTTGGTGCCTGGGTTTTAAATGCAAATTACACTATTTTACTAATTAATACCTTTCATTTTAAGTAATGTGGTCTATAAAATGGGACATACCATTATGGGCTTTTTGGGTTAGGAAGGAAAATGCTAATTGTGAAGCGTAATGGCAGAGAGCCAGGGTCACTTCTATCAGACTTCAGTCTTGCCCAGATCCTCGGGCCAATATGTTAGAATCGCACCAGGGATCTGTTTCTATGAGAATTTTAATTAACCTTAGAAGACAGAGCAGGGCCAGCTTCCGTGTTGCTGTGACACCTGTGTTTTGCTTCTACACCTTATACTTCAGGGAAGTCTTCGCATAGATGGTATTTTCTAAAATCAACGCATGTTGTTTATCACTTTGGCAAAACTCTGGGGATTTTGTATTTCTTTATCCGGTCTTGGGTCCTTCTTTTCCCATAGTTTATTGCAGACTCGGTCTATCCAGAGTGCTGAAACCCAGCACGAGAGGGGCTGGGCTGGGGATGAACTGGCACTGGGGCTGCCCCCAAAGTTGTGCAAGACCATTCTTCAGAAACACTTCCGAAATACTGTAGGTGTTTTAAGATAACGTCGTGTACAGCTTCAGTATGAGAGAGCTGGAAGTGGTGTTTGCCTAGGAATATGTGCTTGAAAAATATTTGGGATGCTATGGATTTGTAGCGGTATGTGACCTTTGGTAAGCCAGTTAGTCTCCCAGTGCCTCTATTTCAGCCTGTGAAAAAAACAATAGTCTCTTTCTAAACGGTATAGCGTATTTTGGGTTGTTCACGTCAAAGATGCTATGTAAATGCAGAGTGTGGTATTAGACATTATAAAAGGGTCCAACTGCTGAAAGAGCACCCTGGAAGAATGAGGGAAAGGAAATCCAGCAACTGTTAGAGGGACCCCCCCAGGGGATAAAGCAGGAGGCTAAGAGTGGTTTATAATGGTAGGCGCATTACACACAAGGTTATAATTTATTGGATCTTCTGTTTCCATTACCACTGTCGAACCGCTCGGGGAATTCAGGTTCTGTCAAAGTAAATGGCTCTCTTAGATTGTTGAGGCATTATGGTAAATTTGCCTTCTTTACTGAGTGTGGGGTTGTGGTGGTGGTTTTTTTTTTTTTTAAACAATTACTGCAGTTTATCACTTAGAATTTTTTCAGGAGTTCTCAAGATCAAATAGCCAGCTAAATGCATGCAAGTCATTAGTAATTCCCTCCCAAACCAGGCGTCTCCCACTCCAGGTGCGGGGCTTATTGCTTGCGATACAAACTGAGAACAATATTTGCATGAAAAAGAAAAAACCTAGAAAAAACAAAACATGTCTCTCATTTTTCCCAGAAGAGGGAACATGGCCGAAGTGACGGATAGGCATGCAGTGTGTTACCGGGCGGGGGTACAGGTAACGGCAGAGAGCAAGGTGTGCGCATAAGGAAAACGATGCGTCAGCGTCCTTGAGCGAGGTGACGGATGGGCTGCGCTCCCCGCTGTTGCACTGGGTGCTTCTCCCACGTGCCAGCTTTGCAGAGCTATTTCACCGTTTCAGGTGGAAGGCTGCAATTTGCCAGCCCTGGGGAGAGGTTAGTGCCCTTGGCTTCACAGGAGTTGTGCAAGCAGGCGGAGCAGTGCCGATTTGCTATCTAGGCTTGCTCCGTTTGTAGAAATTCTTTGAAAGAGACATTGAGTTACTATTTTTTATGAAAGTCCTGCCGCATCCTACACTATCTGTAAGGTTTTGAGGTTACAGTAGATTGAATGTGGAATAGACGTTGCAGTGATTTTCCATGGCCACGTTTGCCTTGTTGGATGCGTTGTCTGTCAGGTGAGGATCCCACCCTGGGTGATGCAAGAGGAAGCTCATGGAGTCTGGCTTTTATATGCATTTATATCCGTTACAAGCAGCAGTGGGCTGTGTAGGGGACACACTGTCTTGGGCAGAGGAGACTCTTCAACTTGGCTTTTTAATGATCAGATTTGCACAGATAGAAGCGCCATTCTTGTCAGCAGTGCACAGTATGCACAGGGACACGGACTTACAACTTCCTCTTTGTTTTTTTCTCTCAGATTTATTTCCTTCTGATACTGTAGTTTGGCTGGCCAGTGCCTGAACTTTGTCGTACAGCCATCCAAACTGGACAGATACTCCACATGTCAAAGTCTCTGATCTTGAGGATTTTTTTTTTTTTTTTTTTTTTTGTCTGGCAGATGGCTAAAAAATGTGTTTCGACTCAGGAGATTAACAATCATACTAAAGGGCATTGCAAAAAAAAAAAAGCCAGGAGTATTTAAAATCCCAGCAATTAAAGCTGTCCTCACAGAAGTGAGTGAGCATAGTAGAGGGGATTGCTGAGGGGCTGAGTCAGAAAAATTTATCATTTACTGAGCTCTTAATGCTTTTCAGAAAACCCGCCGTTTTGCAGGTGTCATCTTCACGTCCGTTATGTTTTCCAGGAATGGGGTGTTTTTACCCATCTTTGGATGATGCTGTTAACTTTTACTTGCAAGCTAGGAAAATGCGTGATGGGCCTGATGTGACCAAAGGGTGCCTGTGTTGACAGTGGACTTTTCCTTCTGGATTGGGATGGCCAGTGATGGCTCAGTCACACCTAGAAGAGTCATGGGATTCCTCCTGCTGTCAAATGTGAATGCTCAGTTTAATCCCTGCACATCATCCCCCTGAATGATTCATGCTGAGCGCCAGTAACGCTGAGCGTGTGACAGCATTTGCTCTTTGGTAGCTGGTTACTCAAAGAGAAAATGGGTAGACTTTGAAGACTTTTAGCCTCGAGATCCTGTGTGTGTTTCCATTCTGGTAATTTTTGCCCACCTCCCCTAAACCCTTGCTGGCTGGGGAGACGGCACCGTTGTGTTTTTAAGGCTGAAAAGGCATGAGAGCGTGGCCCTGTGCAGGACATGGCCAGTGACCTCCGGCAAGCTGCGTGAACTTCCTGAGCGTCGCATTTCCCGGCTGAAAACCTGCCCCAGCAGCGCTTCACCTGCCCTCATGGGCTTTGCGATCTTCAGAGGGGAGCTGCCCGTACAAACGCTGGGTTCTTACTAGCGAGGCTGGGATTTGGGGAGATGAAAAAGCGCCGATTGCAGGCACTGAAGCTGCGGCAGTTATTTTCTGCTGCTGAACGGGGTTTGGCAGAGATGCCGCAATTTTGTTTGCGGGGAACGCCGGCGCGGGGATGCGGCAGCGGGGTCCGTGTACGGGCTGCCAACAGTACGCCGTCATCCCTCGTTTTTAATCTCACCAGTTCACGCTGGGGCAGACTCCCGGTGCTGGCCGGGTGCCCGGCAGGTCCGAGGGGCCGAAGCCGCTGGCTGGCCACCCCGCGGGCCTGCGCCGGCGGGGCCGGGGGAGGCTACGCGCCCCACGCTTGCCAGACAAAGCTGTGCCCGTACGGTCGATAAGCTGCCACGTAAAATGCGACAACAATATTTTATTTCTGCTGTGGGGGATTTTTTTTTGCTCTGAGAAGGTCTTTTCTTATAGTCTAGCAGTATTTTAGTTTGCTGTCTCGTTATTTTAGGTTAATAGTGCCATTACTGTTTCAGCTTGAACAGTGTGTCTGGGTACTTCTTGAGTTCTGCACTGTCATATTTAGAATTTCCCCTCTAATTTCACTATTCTGTTCAACATTTCATGCCGTCTCTGTTAAGAAGCACTGCTTAAATTTCAGATACAAAACATAATTCCCTCTTGCACTTCAATAACTCACCTATAATATCTGCAACTATGGGATGCCACTTTCTTTTGAAGTCTGTTCTTCCTTAGAAGCCTTTCCTTAAGCTGTAAAAGGGTGGTTATTACTAATATTTCACTCTGAAGAATGTCTTTAAGCGTTGCAACATTGTCTGCTCCACTGGATTAATTCAGTTTTCAGGGACTTGGTGACTTCTGTGGACCAAAACTGTCTGGGACGCATGCGGTTTCAGTTTTCCAGCGCTCACTCAGCACATACTGAGCTGTATTTTCACGAATGTTTTCAATGTGGTCTTGTTAAAATCTGATATTTTACAACAGGTTTTCCCAATCTGGGGTAAGCTGTCATGGGAAGAACCCAAGATTAGTTCTAATAGGACATGAGAGCCTGGACGAAGATAAACTACGGGATTTGAGAAAGCTGCATGACCTTGGCCTTGCCCCAGCTCCCACAGCAGCTGTGCTTCTGCAGCTGGGAGGGAGTAACGGGGAAAAGCAGTGCCAGCTGAAAGCTACCTATTTATCCCTCGTCTTGCACCGAACCGAACGGCTCCTGATTACAGAAGCCTCTTGCGTGCAGCAGACTGGTATTTTGGCTAAAAAGTTACTGGCCTGACTATTATGCAAAAGAGAAAGTAAAAAAAAAAAAAACCACCCAAAACCCAACAACCGAACCAAAACAGGAGAGTGAAAAAAATGAGAAAAATTTCTTCCTAGTGCATCGTGCAGGTAGACCTGGGCACAGCCCCTCCCCATTTCCCAGCCCCAGATCCTCTTTCTTCTGCCAGTTTGGATTCCTCTGACAGCTTGAGCCGTGCCTTTTCCTGACAATTTGGGGCGGCGGGGGGGTTGCTGATGTGCTGGTTTTACTCGCTTGGCTCCGTTACTGTCTTCCTCAGCAGTAATGTTAAACTCGTTACCTCCTCTTTGCGGGAAGTTTTGCTTATGTTGCTAGAGCACTGCTGAAAAACCTTTAAAATTGTTTGAATAGCTTTAAAAAAACCTCATAGCATGTGCCCAATAATTTAATCTAATTGTCGTTGCATGTAATTTGAACGTTTTTATTCGGTTAAAAAGAACAAACATTAATTTAACGATATATGGACATGAGATGCCCCTCAGTTCAGGGGAAGGACAGGAGGAGGGAATATCACTTTTGGTATTAAAAAGACATTTTTGTTTTCAAAAGTAGAGAGAAAAATGCAAAACATCTGGAATTAAGAGCACTTGCTGCCCAGTCTTTTAAGTATGACTTCCATCGGCTCTACAGAACGTGCTGTGCACCGGTCGCTCTTAGCCAGGGTCACCGGTGAACTCAAGCGATGAGCAGCCCAGTATCTTCCCAAAGGAGCTGATGGGGCTGCACCCCTCCTCTGCCCCTCTTCTGGGGGTCACCGGGAAGGCCTGGTGTCTGGCACAAGGCTTGCTCCTCCGCATCTGCAGGCCAGCTATCGAGGGGTTAAATAGCGACAACCAGGGTCGCGCTTTGTCTTATAACTGGTTTCTGGCACTTTCGAAGCATGGGTTGGCCCCTGCCGAAGTTTGGCTTCTTGTCCCGTCGGAGCGGTTGGGATTTTCGGTGCGACCGGTCTGCCTGTGTGTGGCTGACCCCGGGGCAGGGGTTTCTGCGGGACGCACGCCCTCCCCACGCCGTAAAATCTCTTCTGCAGCAGGTCCCTGTCTTGCCCCGCTTTGGGAACTGGAAGGCTCCGCAGTCTGGCTCGCAGCGCTGGGTGCCAGAGGAGGGAAGGCTGTGGGATTCGCTAATTAAAAAAAGAGAGCGATGGGACTGTTTTCTTTCACCATGGTGATCGCACAACATAACTTGACGAGGAATTTTCGTCTGCTCACGAAGGCGACGGGACGAAGGTGCAAAGCCCCTTCCCGCTCTGCGGCGTTCAGCCACGTTTCGTTTTGAAAATACCTTAAGGATTTGTGGGAGTGAGGAATTTGTCCCTCGTGTTGGCTGTCAGCTGGAATATGATTTATCAGACAAGTGAAACTAATGCTGTATATGGTGAAGGAGTGCCTTTCTGTGCACAAAAATGGTATTTATGGGAAGAGGTCGCTTCTTAGTCAATGCTTAGAGTGTCTTTCTGCTGTTGCAGCAACAGGCATGAGATCTGATTATTCAGGCAAGTTAGCATTATTTTTTTTCCCAAGTTTTTTAAAGATCTAATCCAAACCAATATGAATTGGCCGTTGCTAATTTTAGCATGGTCTGCTTGCATGAGATAACAAATCCCAGTTCCAGTTTAAAGAGAAAATATTTTAACAGAAGGCTGGCAAGATTGTTATCAAAATGTTAATGATCATTTCTCCTACAGTCTCGGTTATTTTCAGAGGGAGGACTACAATAGACACATCATCTGAATAATACTGATTTTAATATGTATTACTGTCTCATTAAGCTGTTAAAGTCTTTCCCCTTCTGGTTCATTAATTGCTGCGGTTGATATATCATTAAAGTGGGTTTAGGTGCAAGGTGGGTAGATGGAAAGAGAGATCTTAAATGTTGACTGTGCAGTTGTGGATGAACCGTGGGTAAAGACATTAGGGTCCTAACCAAAAAGAAAGGGGCACTGCCCTGTTTGGTGTGCCGCCGCCTGATTGCCTTCTGTGACAGCCAAGAAGTCAGCTAAATACAGGCACTATCATATTTACTTTACTAAAGGATTGTTTCAGTAAATATTGAACATGTTTATCTGCAGATTAATTTCAGGCTCATTCCAATCAAAAACTCCTCTGTGAGTTACTGTAAAAAGACATGATTTTATGAATTTACTTTTTAATTTCTAATTTCATTTTGAAGCAGCCTTTAACTGGCTGCCTTCTTATGTGTTTTGAAATGCTTTTATTGCAGTTTGTATCAGCTTTGCTATATTGACATCCCTATAAGCAAATCAATATGTTTTCATTTCCAGTGATAGTAATAATTTATGAATTTCTAATTATTTTAACCCTGTAAAGTAGAAGGAAGTAGGAGGAAGGTTTTGTTTTGATGGATTGTGTTTTTATTGACTTCAGTTAACATTTATTTATCTGTAAATAAGACACACACACATAAATATCTGTATCAGTAGAGGTTTTCAGGGCAGGTTTAGACTGGATATTAGGAAAAAATTTCTTTACTGAGAGGGTGGTCAAGCATTGGAACGGGCTGCCCAGGGAGGTGGTGGAGTCACCATCACTGGAAGTGTTCAAAAAACATGTGGACGTGGCACTTGGGGACATGGTTTAGTGGGCATGGTGGTGTTGGGTTGGTGGTTGGCCTTGATGATCTTAGAGGTCTTTTCCAACCTTAATGATTCTGTGATGTGTGTGTGATATATATCTATCTCCCTGAACGCATAGCTTTTTAACAGAAAAGTCTGTTCCATGCATTCTTGTCGAGTCCATTATCCCATTTGGTAAGCTGTGCCGTGTTGTCACCGTGTGCTGGACACGGGTGTATGTTGCGTCAGGGCGCGGTGGCTGGTCCTGCTGCATCTCTGGAGGTGTGCCCGCTGTCACCCCCCGCGGCAGAGCGTGCCTGCTGAAGGGATGACAGGCGTGCGCGTACGCAGCCTCCTCTCGCGCCCCGAAAATACAGACCTGCGCTTGTCGTGTGAGGGAGGAGGGGCGTCCAGCAAGGGGAGCGGGAGTGGGCTGGAGGGGAGCGGGGGGACGGCTACCAGCCTGCTGCCGGGGGCCGTCCCGTGAGGACGCTGAGGCCCGTCGTGACGGGCTCTTCGGGTCCCTGCGGCCGAGCCTCCTCGCGATCTTGTGCTCAGCCGTCGGGAGGCAGGAGACAGAACTAGCACAGGCTTTCCTGGCAGCAGCGTGAGCTGCCACACGTCGAGTGGGCCGGGGTCTTCAGCGCGGGGCTGCTGCTCCTCGCGGGCTCCAAGGGCGCAGCGCTGTGGAAGAGGCAGGCGTGGACGGCGGCACGTTCAGTCCAGAGCCTCTTGTGTCTCGGCCAAGAGTTTTCGTGTGAAGAGCCTCATTCTTTCGCATGCTTCCTTTCTAAAGCAAGTCATAAAAAAGCCCTTGGAGAATACAGTCATACATACACGTCATAAAATACAGTAAAATAATAGTTGACAACCATGAGATGAATTTTTTTCTTTTTGCTTATTCTCTTCTGCTGTGTAGGTAATCGTGGTGTTAGATCATAGTGGAAAACATCTGATTATTTATATTTCACAGTCACGCAGCAACGTAAAATCCCTTTTTAATAATTGTATTGTGTTTGCGTGGCAAGGTTTGGTA